>NC_052323.1:4757001-5057001 GCF_016432855.1 Salvelinus namaycush
TTTTACTGTAAGGTCTGTTGTATTCAGCGCATGTGACAAATAACATTTGGTAAAACAGTTACTACCAGTGTTGGTTTGATGGTTTTTGACAAGCAGAAGTTGGTTTCAACAGGAGGCCATTTTGTCAGGCCCACACTTGCTGGTTGGGACTCACAGCGCCAGGGCCAATGGGGAGGCATGCATAAATGGCTGTTGTCTTTCCCTCCAATTACAATCAAATACAGTACTGATTAACATAATGTTCTCAAGTTCTCATTTAGTCCCCAAAAAAACTGAGCAAAAAAAAATTCACTGCTGATTGTGAAGACAAACACATTATCCTCAAAGCAGGTAATATATAAAGGAGTTGCCTATAATTTGTGCCACGTCAGCAAGCCGAGTGAGACATGGCTCTAATTAACCTTAGGTCGGCCATAGACAAAACACATACAGACATACCCTCTACAACAACATAGCCTTTGTAAAAGGCTACACGTGCCCAAGCATGAAAACAATTCTAAGGTTAGACACTGATGTAAACCAAACAAATTGACATTGATCAATTAAAACATACGGTCTTAGAGACCACACGATACTGTATCTTTAAAGTGGTGTCAGAGCACAGCAAACAATGCTGGTATTAGGCCACACTTCAAACAAGTCATTATAGTTACCCAATGGGAATGTAGTTCAGTCGTTCTTGTCTATTGATGTTATGTATTATGTCATGTTGTGTGTGGACCCCAAGAAGAGCTGCTGTTGCATACTAACACTAAATAAAGCCCCTAGGACTACATCCAACCACCAACTGACGCTACAGAAATGTCCCCTTGTATCACGTCTCACCTAAAGGAACTTGACAAAGTACACAATGTTTGTTTTTTTCCTCCCTGGACTGCAAATTGGGTTACTCCCATGTAATAAATAAATCATTAGACTGACCACCACTTGACTGTGCCTGACCTGGTTAAAAGCTCTGCGGTGGACAGTAGGTAAAATGCAAATTACCGGATGCAACTAGCTTAGGTTCATTAAGTATAGGGGATTAGGCCTGAAATAGGCCTACGGTCACAAAATGGTACTTAATGTGACAGGGAAAAGCCTGGCAGTCATGGTGTACAAGACACCTGTCTGACTCACGCCTGCCTGAGTGGACTGATCCATTGTGGAGGCCGTGGGGATGGCACAGTCCATCAGTCGAAGACATGTGCTACTGGAATTGTATATGGTTATACTATGTAAGAACAAATGGTGCAACAAAAATGATATTACTTCATAACAAATGCGATTTCTCCAGCGTTCGATAACGCGAGCTGTCCGTGGTTCTGAAACACATCAGTGCGCTGTTGAATTGGCGCCTTTTCCCAGACCATGTTGCTAGGTGCATAATAGCAAAGTTAACCAGCTTATTGATGTTGAGAACAATGCGGCGAAGAAGCAGAGATTGGAGATGAGTAAACAGCCCTTGCCTTAATTGTTTAAGAAAAGTGAGGAGAGAGGAAACCAACTTAATAAGGTCTATCAACAGCCTAACTGTTAAAAGTGCCTGGATTTATAAATCATCCATATATATACACAGTTGAAGTCAGAAGTTTACATACACTTAGTTTGGAGTCATTAAAACACATTTTTCAACCACTCCATACATTTCTTGTTAAACTATAGTTTTGGCAAGTCAGTTATGACAACTACTTTGTGCATGACACAAGTAATCTTTCCAACAATTGTTTACAGACAGATTATTTCACTTGTAATTCACTGTATAACAATTCCAGTGGGTCAGAAGTTTACATACACTAAGTTGACTGTGCCTTTAAACAGCTTGGAAAATTCCAGAAAATTATGCCATGGCTTTAGAAGCTTCTGATAGGCTAATTGACATCATTTGAGTCAACGTGTTGCTGTGCGTTTTGTTGCCAACCTTACTTTGCTAGCTGACAACTTTACGGTTTTTACTTCTTACTTTTTAATTAGCGTTTATATTTTTAGTTTTTCCCTCATTCAACTTTTTCACTCCGGGCGCTTTATCTGGACATGGTTCGTCAGCACCTTCAACAGCCGAAGCTAAGTAGTAACATTAACATGATGCCTTCTAATTGCAGTCGCTGTACTCATAATATACAGGAGAACGATCGCCTTATGGCGAAAATAGTTGTGCTGCAAGCCCAGCTTCAGACGCAATCGTTAGGCAAGGGTAATGTCAGTGTAGGAAAGGATGAAACAGCGTCTGTGCCACCAGTAAGTACAGATAGTAGTATAAATCCCCCCGCACAGTCCCCGCAGCCGGACAACTTTCTCATGGCTTCTGGAGGGAAATGCTGTATGAATGCTCAGCTGGTGTCGCTCATTCAGCCGACAGAAACTTTCAACCGGTTTTCCCCATTAAGTAGCGAGTCGGAGTCTGAGGCCGAGTCTTCTCTTGTCTCTACTCCTCCCGTTACGGGGTCAGAGACGCCGAAGCTTCCCACCATTAGCTCTGACCAATTGAAAACCCTAGTCATTGGCGACTCCATTACCCGCAGTATTAGACTTAAAACGAATCACCCAGCGATCATACACTGTTTACCAGGGGGCAGGGCTACCGACGTTAAGGCTAATCTGAAGATGGTGCTGGCTAAAGCTAAAACTGGCGAGTGTAGAGAGTATAGAGATATTGTTATCCACGTCGGCACCAACGATGTTAGGATGAAACAGTCAGAGGTCACCAAGCGCAACATAGCTTCAGCGTGTAAATCAGCTAGAAAGATGTGTCAGCATCGAGTAATTGTCTCTGGCCCCCTCCCAGTTAGGGGGAGTGATGAGCTCTACAGCAGAGTCTCACAACTCAATCGCTGGTTGAAAACTGTTTTCTGCCCCTCCCAAAAGATAGAATTTGTAGAAAATTGGCCCTCTTTCTGGGACTCACCCACAAACAGGACCAAGCCTGACCTGCTGAGGAGTGACGGACTCCATCCTAGCTGGAGGGGTGCTCTCATCTTATCTACCAACATAGACAGGGCTCTAACTCCTCTAGCTCCACAATGAAATAGGGTGCAGGCCAGGCAGCAGGCTGTTAGCCAACCTGCCAGCTTAGTGGAGTCTGCCACTAGCATAGTCAGTGTAGTCAGCTCAGCTATCCCCATTGAGACTGTCTGTGCCTCGACCTAGGTTGGGCAAAACTAAACATGGCGGTGTTCGCCTTAGCAATCTCACTAGGATAAAGACCTCCTCCATTCCTGCCATTATTGAAAGAGATCGTGATACCTCACATCTCAACATAGGGCTACTTAATGTTAGATCCCTCACTTCAAAGGCAGTTATAGTCAATGAACTAATCACTGATCATAATCTTGATGTGATTGGCCTGACTGAAACATGGCTTAAGCCTGATGAATTTACTGTGTTAAATGAGGCCTCACCCCCTGGTTACACTAGTGACCATATCCCCCGTGCATCCCGCAAAGGCGGAGGTGTTGCTAACATTTACGACAGCAAACTTCAATTTACAAAAAAGAAAAATACTTTTCGTCTTTTGAGCTTCTAGTCATGAAATCTATGCAGCCTACTCAATCACATTTACATTTAAGTCATTTAGCAGACGCTCTTATCCAGAGCGACTTACAAGTACATACTTTTTTTGTACTGGCCCCCCGTGGGAATCGAACCCACAACCCTGGCGTTGCAAGCGCCATGCTCTACCAACTGAGCCACACGGGGCACAGGGGCACAATCACTTTTTATAGCTACTGTTTACAGGCCTCCTTGGCCATATACAACGTTCCTCACTGAGTTCACTGAATTCCTATCGGACCTTGTAGTCATGGCAGATAATATTCTAATTTTTGGTGATTTTAATATTCATATGGAAAAGTCCACAGACCCACTCCAAAAGGCTTTTGGAGCCATCATAGACTCAGTGGGTTTTGTCCAACATGTCTCTGGACCTACTCACTGGCACAGTCATACTCTGGACCTAGTTTTGTCCCATGGAATAAATGTTGTAGATCTTAATGTTTTTCCTCATAATCCTGGACTATCGGACCACCATTTTATTACGTTTGCAATCGCAACAAATAATCTGCTCAGACCCCAACCAAGGAGCATCAAAAGTCGTGCTATAAATTCTCAGACAACACAAAGATTCCTTGATGCCCTTCCAGACTCCTTCTGCCTACCCAAGGACGTCAGAGGACAAAAATCAGTTAACCACTTAACTGAGGAACTCAATTTAACCTTGCGCAATACCCTAGATGCAGTTGCACCCCTAAAAACTAAAAACATTTGTCATAAGAAACTAGCTCCCTGGTATACAGAAAATACCCGAGCTCTGTAGCAAGCTTCCAGAAAATTGGAACGGAAATGGCACCACACCAAACTGGAAGTCTTCCGACTAGCTTGGAAAGACAGTACCGTGCAGTATCGAAGAGCCCTCACTGCTGCTCGATCATCCTACTTTTCCAACTTAATTGAGGAAAATAAGAACAATCCAAAATGTATTTTTGATACTGTTGCAAAGCTAACTAAAAAGCAGCATTCCCCAAGAGAGGATGGCTTTCACTTCAGCAGTAATAAATTCATGAACTTCTTTGAGGAAAAGATCATGATCATTAGAAAGCAAATTACGGACTCTTCTTTAAATCTGCGTATTCCTCCAAAGCTTAGCTGTCCTGAGTCTGCACAACTCTGCCAGGACCTAGGATCAAGAGAGACACTTAAGTGTTTTAGTACTATATCTCTTGACACAATGATGAAAATAATCATGGCCTCTAAACCTTCAAGCTGCATACTGGATCCTATTCCAACTAAACTACTGAAAGAGCTGCTTCATGTGCTTGGCCCTCCTATGTTGAACATAATAAATGGCTCTCTATCCACCGGATGTGTACCAAACTCACTAAAAGTGGCAGTAATAAAGCCTCTCTTGAAAAAGCCAAACCTTGACCCAGAAAATATAAAAAACTAATCGGCCTATATCGAATCTTCCATTCCTCTCAAAATATTTTGAAAAAGCTGTTGCGCAGCAACTCACTGCCTTCCTGAAGACAAACAATGTATACGAAATGCTTCAGTCTGGTTTTAGACCCCATCATAGCACTGAGACTGCACTTGTGAAGGTGGTAAATGACCTTTTAATGGCGTCAGACCGAGGCTCTGCATCTGTCCTCATGCTACTAGACCTTAGTGCTGCCTTTGATACCATCGATCACCACATTCTTTTGGAGAGACTGGAAACCCAAATTGGTCTACACGGACAAGTTCTGGCCTGGTTTAGATCTTATCTGTCGGAAAGATATCAGTTTGTCTCTGTGAATGGTTTATCCTCTGACAAATCAACTGTACATTTCGGTGAAACATGGTGAAGCCCCAAAATTGCCCTCGCTAGAAGCCTGTGTTTCAGACATAAGGAAGTGGATGGCTGAAAACGTTCTACTTTTAAACTCGGACAAAACAAAGATGCTTGTTCTAGGTCCAAGAAACAAAGAGATCTTCTGTTAAATCTGACAATTAATCTTGATGGTTGTAAAGTCGTCTCAAATAAAACTGTGAAGGACCTCGGCGTTACGCTGGACCCTGTTCTCTCTTTTGACGAACATATCAAGACTGTTTCAAGGACAGCTTTTTTCCATCTACGTAACATTGCAAAAACCAGAAACTTTCTAACCAAAAATGATGCAGAAAAATTAATCCATGCTTTTGTTACTTCTAGGTTAGACTACTGCACTGCTCTACTTTCCGGCTACCCGTATAAAGCACTAAATAAACTTCAGTTAGTTCTAAATACGGCTGCTAGAATCCTGACTAGAACCAAGAAATTTGATCATATTACTCCAGTGCTAGCTTCCCTACACTGGCTTCCTGTTAAGGCAAGGGCTGATTTCAAGATTTTACTGTTAACCTATAAAGCGTTACATGGGCTTGCTCCTACCTATCTTTCCGAGTTGGTCCTGCCGTACATACCTACACGTACGCTACGGTCACAAGACGCAGGCCTCCTAATTGTCCCTAGAATTTCTAAGCAAACAGCTGGAGGCAGGGCTTTCTCCTATAGATCTCCATTTTTATGGAATGGTCTGCCTACCCATGTGAGAGACGCAGACTCGGTCTCAACCTTCAAGTCTTTACTGAAGACTTATCTCTTCAGTAGGTCATATGATTGAGTGTAGTCTGGCCCAGGAGTGTGAAGGTGAACGGAAAGGCTCTGGAGCAACGAACTGCCCTTGCTGTCTCTGCCTGGCCGGTTCCCCTCTCTCCACTGGGATTCTCTGCCTCTAACCCTATTACAGGGGCTGAGTCACTGGCTTACTGGTGCTCTTTCATGCCGTCCCTAGGAGGGGTGTGTCACTTGAGTGGGTTGAGTTACTGACGTGATCTTCCTGTCTGGGTTGGCGCCCCCCCTTGGTTTGTGCTGTGGTGGAGATCTTTGTGGGCTATACTCGGCCTTGTCTCAGGATTGTAAGTTGGTGGTTGAAGATATCCCTCTAGTGGTGCGGGGGCTGTGCTTTGGCAAAGTGGGTGGGGTTATATCCTTCCTGTTTGGCCCTGTCCGGGGATATCATCGGATGGGGCCACAGTGTCTCCTGACCCCTCCTGTCTCAGCCTCCAGTATTTATGCTGCAGTAGTTTATGTGTCGGGGGGCTGGGGTCAGTTGGTTATATCTGGAGTACTTCTCCTGTCTTATCCGGTGTCCTGTGTGAATTTAAGTATGCTCTCTCTAAGTCTCTCCTTCTCTCTCTCTCTCTCTCGGAGGACCTGAGCCCTAGGACCATGCGTCAGGACTACCGGGCATGACTCCTTGCTGTCCCCAGTCCACCTGGCCTTGCTGCTGGTCCAGTTTCAACTGTTCTGCCTGCGGCTATGGAACCCTGACCTGTCCACCGGACGTGCTACCTGTCCCAGCCCTGCTGTTTTCAACTCTCTAGAGACCACAGGAGCGGTAGAGATACTCTTAATGATCGGCTATGAAAAGCCAACTGACATTTACTCCTGATTATTATTTGACCATGCTGGTCAATTATGAACATTTGAACATCTTGGCCATGTTCTGTTATAATCTCCACCCGGCACAGCCAGAAGAGGACTGGCCACCCCTCATAGCCTGGTTCCTCTCTAGGTTTCTTCCTAGGTTTTGGCCTTTCTAGGGAGTTTTTCCTAGCCACCGTGCTTCTACACCTGCATTGCTTGCTGTTTGGGGTTTTAGGCTGGGTTTCTGTACAGCACTTCGAGATATTAGCTGATGTACGAAGGGCTATATAAAATAAACTTGATTTGATTTGAATTGGAGGTGTACCTGTGGATGTATTTCAAGGCCTGCCTTCAAACTCAGTGCCTCTTTGCTTGACATCATGGGAAAATCAAAAGAAATCAGCCAAGACCTCAGAAAAAATATTGTAGGCCTCCACAAGTCTGGTTCATCCTTGGGAGCAATTTCCAAATGCCTGAAGGTACCACATTCCTCTGTACAAACAATAGTACGCAAGTATAAACACCATGGGACCAGGTAGCCGTCATACCGCTCAGGAAGGAGACACATTCTGTCTCCTAGAGATGAACGTACTTTGGTGCGAAAATTGCAAATCAATCCCAGAACAGCAGCAAAGGACCTTGTGAAGATGCTGGAGGAAACAGGTACAAAAGTATCTCTATCCCCGGAAAAATTAGTCCTATATCGACATAACCTGAAAGGCTGATCAGCAGAAGCCACTGCTCCAAAACCACCATAAAAAAAGCCTGACTACGGTTTGTAACTGCACATGGGGACAAAGATCGTACTTTTTGGAGAAATGTCCTCTGGTCTGATGAAACAAAAAAATAACTGTTTGGCCAAAATGACCATTGTTATGTTTGGAGGAAAAAGAGGGAGGATTGCAAGCCGAAGAACACCATCCCAACCGTGAAGCACTGGGGTGGCAGCATCATGTTGTGGGGGTGCTTTTCTGCCGGAGGGACTGGTGCACTTCACAAAATAGATGGCATCATGAGGAGGAAAATTATGTGGATATATTGAAGCAACATCTCGGGACATCAGTCAGGAAGTTAAAGCTTGGTCGCAAATGGGTCTTCCAAATGGACAATGACCCCAAGCATACTTCCAAAGTTGTGGCAAAATGGCTTAAGGACAACAAAGTCAAGGTATTAGAGTGGCCATCACAAAGCCCTGACCTCAATCCTATAGAACATTTGTGGGCAGAACTGAAAAGGTGTGTGAGCAAGGAGGAATGGGCCAAAATTCACCCAACTTATTGTGGGAAGCTTGTGGAAGGCTACCCGAAATGTTTGACCCAAGTAAAACAATTTAAAAAGGCAATGCTACCAAATACTAATTGAGTGTATGTAAACTTCTGACCCGCTGGGAACGGGATGAAAGAAATCACTCTACCATTACTCTGACATTTCACATTCTTAAAATAAAGTGGTGACCCTAACTGACCTAAAACACGGAATATTTACTAGGATTAAATGTCAGGAATTGTTAAACCGTGCTTCACGGTTGGGATGGCGTTCTTTGGCTTGCAAGCCTCCCCCTTCTTCCTCCAAACATAACGATGGTCATTATGGCCAAACAGTTCTATGATTTTCTAGATAGGCGATTGCATAAGTATAACCTACCTCTGGTCTCCATTATTAATAAACCCCTTCTTTGGTCTGTATTTGAGAATCAGGCAGACATCTCAAGTGAACATTTACAAAATTGTCTACAAATTAGCCTACCATCATCTGATCATATCATTAGATTAGTATTTTTTTTTTTAATATACATCTCAGAACTGTATAAGTACCAATGAGGGATAATTTTTTTACAATAACGTATAAATTAATACAGAAGTCCTTTTGACTACCTGCAAGAAGAGCACTTAAGGCAGGGGTTCCCAAACGTTTTGGCCCACAAACCCATTTTTGATATAAAAAAATGTTTTGCGAACCCACCATGTAAAAAAAGTGATGTGGTCAACGGCAAATAAAGTGCGGGTATTGCCTATATGATGAGATTATTATGGACAGAGCGAGATTATAAAAATGAAGTCCAACGGCAGCCAAATAACGATCATCAGAATAAGACCCTCAATGTGTGTAGTAAAGCAGCATCAAGCTCATACCTTGCACTTTCACCAACCTGTTAAATTCATTATAATTGATATAATCTGTAGTCTTATAAACTGCATGCATTCCCGAGTAAAGTGAACAGATATGTGATTTTAACCATATAACTAGCATCACGGCGATGGCTAAATATTGCATTGCCATTGATTTTCTGACAGCCGAGGTCATATTGGAGCAGCTGATGCTCGTCTCTGCAGCACACTTTGCCCTTAAGGCAGAGAGCTAGCAAGCAACACCAGGTCCGTCATGACCGTCTGTCTAGTTGATGAGAACACAAAAATAATGAAAACAAAATAACTCTACCCAATGCTTTCTAAAGAAGATTGCACAAACATCTACCAGGAAAATGCACTAATATTGTGTTATGCAAAAAATACCACATTCTTGGCTGTTGGGCCATATTGCATCAACGCTATGTACGTACAACATAGGCAATATGAATACTAATGATGACAAGATGATTAATGCAAAGCATTTGTTCTCAGCAGGAATAGCTTATGTGCAAAGGAAACTCCAGGCCATCTGGGAGAAACCTCTGGCAGTGGATGGCAGCTTGAGGTCAAGCCAGGCATGAGTCAATTAGCCAGGTCTGCGACAGATATGATTGTAATCCTATTAATAAATGATGCGCTGTAATACATCATGCAATTTAGAGCGCATCACACTGAGGAATTACCGTCCTCCCCTTCACCCTGAAAGTACAGATGGAGGCCATCCTTGAATGATGTCACAGAGGGACCCCAAAATCAATGTGGACTTGGAGAAGGTGTCATTACAAAGGTGTACACTACATGATCAAAAGTATATGGATACCTGCTTGTTGAGTGTCTCATTCCAAAGTCATGGGTATTAATATGGAGTTGGTCCCCCCCCCCCGTCGCTGCTATAACAGCCCCCACTCTTCTGGGAAGGCTTTCCACTTAGATGTTGGAATATTGCTGCGGGGACATGCTTCCATTCAGCCACAAGAGCATTAGTGAGGTCGGGCAGTGATGTTGGGTGATTAGGCCTGGCTCGCAGTCGACGTTACAATTCATCCCATAGGTGTTCAATGGGCTTGAGGTCAGGGCTTTGTGCAGGCCAGTCAAGTTCTTCCACACCGATCGCGACAAACCATTTCCATATGGACCTCGCTTTGTGCACGGCGGCATTGCCATGCTGAAACAGGAAAGGGCCTGTTGCCACAAAGTTGGAAGCACAGAATGTCATTGTATGCTGTAGCGTTAAGCTTTCCCTTCAATGGAACTAAGGGGCCTAGCCCAAACCATGAAAAACATCTCCAGACCATTACTCCTCCTCCAAACTTTACAGTTGGCACTATACATTAAGACAGGTAGCGTTCTCCTGGCATCTGCCAAACCCAGATTCGTCCATACGGCTGCCCGGTGGTGACGTGCGTTTCATCACTCCAGAGAACACTTTTCCACTGCTCCAGAGTCCAATGGCGGCGAGCTTTACACCCCCCCCAGCGGAAGCTGGGCATTGCACATAGTGATCTTGAGCTTGTGTGCGTGCGGCTGCTCGGCCATGGAAACCCATTTCATGAAGCTTCCAAACAAACAGTTCTTGTGCCGACGTTGCTTCCAGAGGCAGTTTGGAACTCGGGAGTGAGTGTTGCAACCGAGGACAGCCAATTTTTCAGCACTTAGCGGTTCCGTTCTGTGAGCTTGTGTGGCCTACCACTTAAAGGCTGAGCCGTTGTTGCTCCTAGATATTTCAGCACTTACAATTGACCAGGGCAGCACTAGCAGGGCAGACATTTGATGACCTGATTTGTTGGGAAGGTGGCATCCTATGACAGTGCCACGTTGAAAGAGCACAGAGCTCTTCAGTAAGGCCATTCTACTGACAATGTTTGTTTATGGAGATTGCATGGCTGTGTGCTCAATGTTATACACCTGTCAGCAACGAGTGTGGCTGAAATAGCATAATCCACAAATTTGAAGGGTTGTCCACATATTTTTGTATGCATAGCTTTTGTCACATCATCTGACAGACACACGTAACCGGTAAGAGTTTAGCATACTGTCAAGGCCTTAAGCATGTCTGAGAAATAAATGTCGGAAGAAGCTAGCTTGCGGAGGCAGAATCACGTACGCACAGTATGAGGAAAGACTGTCCGGCTAATCTTGAGGTTGACAGTCTGGTAGCCGAGGCTTTAGCAGTTAAAATATAATTTAGACGGAGGTTCAACTGAGGCAAGGCTCTACCTGAGATAATGACCCCTTTTTTTCCCCCCAAAAGAGGGGGAAAAAAATGAAACTGTGACATTCCAATGAGAATTGGATTAAGATCGGGCCTGGCTAGGAATGGACATTTTCTCCGATGGGAAGAGGGAGGACAGGGTCTTGGAAACGTGACCAGCCACAGGTCAGACAATGCCTCAGGGACCTACTACACAGATAGGGTATCCCTCTATTTGAAACCCTACACCTCGATTCCAATCCACTGTACAGGGCACAAGAAACCAAAGGGACGTAGGAGCAACTGAGGATTTCTCATTTCTGATTAAATATAACAAATGTTGGGCTTAGTTACCGTTTTGGTAATGCAATTAGAGCCCAAATAACAAAAGTAGGCCATTTGAAAACAAATGTTGAAGACTGATTACTTAGAAGTGGACTTCATTGTTTTACATTTCGCAAAGGAGCATGCGTCATTTTAACAACAACTGATGTAGGCGGGCAATTCCAAGGGAACGGAATTTACGCTTTGACTTTGACTAAAAAATGTATGCAAAACAAAAATGATTTCAAAGTTTAACAAACCACACAACTCTATATATTGTAAGGCCTACTTAACAATTTGTCAAATTTACTAAAATGAATTTAGTGGAAGAAACATACAGATGCAAACTTTGGTCTATTGTGGTTATTGAACGCCATTAAGTGAGTGGATTTTACACCCGGTAACGGAATTACAATAAAGGAATTACATCATGGGTCCCTGATCTGTATTATACAGAAATTCATAAATTATGGATATGAATGTCATTCACCTCATGTTTCACAAGTTTGGGCATCATTGCGCAGCACAGCAGAGTAGTGTAGTACAAAAAAGCACAGTTCAGTACAGTACAGTCTAATACAGTACATTATTAGACTACTCTACTGTGCTCACTGTACTGAGTCACACTATTTGGATGGTCTGGATTTTCATACTATCAAGAAACTATCTGTTGATAAGCAACTGCTTGCTGAGGTTAGGGTTAGGTTTAGAATAAGGGATAGGGTAAGGGTTAGGACAAGGGTTAAGGTTAGTAGATAGTTGAATTGTTACAGATGGTCAATCCAAATAAGGTGTTACCCTGCATTGTGCGGTACTCTACTCACTGTAATGTGCTATCCAAACTTGTAAAACCGTCTGTGAGGACGTTAACATCAAGGCCAGGGTGGACTGACCAAATTTAAACTACTTGGCAATGTCCATGGATGTCTGGTGCTCAGTGGGTGAGGATGCTGGTTACAGTGAACAGAAAGAAAGGGGACTCATGGGTAGGTGTCAGTGAGAGGTGGGGAGGTGACATTAACGGGAGAGTGAGTGAGAGAGGTTGTGCAGACTCCGACTGTTTTAATGCTCTTGGTTTGACTAGACAACAGAAAGACAAAAGAAAAACGTTATTATAACGTTATAACGTTATCATAACAGTATGCCAGTGGAAGGGAGGACAGCAGCAGGCGACCCAACTTTGGTTTGTGACTTTTATGATTTCCCATTGTAGCCAATTCAGTTGTAGTAATTCCTTTACAGATTTTTTGGGTAATTCAGTAACCAATTTGGTAACGGAATTACGAGTTTTAATCACTTAACGCAAAGAGAATTGATATCAGTAAAAAAACACTATAACTAAATGGATGGTCTACGTCTACCTTGATGTGTCACTGTTTACTTTCAGAATCCTCCCTCATAATGGAGAAATTTGAAAATCTCAGACACAGTATGTTGGTTTTTGTTAACGGACTTACAAGGCAATATTTCTTAAACTTGACAGAAGGTAAACAATTTCTCAAAAACTAAATAGAAGTGTTGCGATTAGTTGGCAGGCGTCTATACGTCAACAATGTTGTGTTTTGATGAATGTCTGATACCTTAAGACTTTCCGGTAGATGTTAAAGATCCCTTTTCCATCTGTTTACTCAGAAATCAAAGACTTTCCTTAATTAAGCCTCATTATTTTTTAAGGAAATGGTTGACAAATTCATCTATGCCTTCATTTCCCACGATTATAGACTGAGCAAATGTGATATGCTCCTATGAACTTCACATGCTGGTGCTCATGCATCCTTTTAGATGGAAATGCCCAGGCCTGTCATTTTATTGTCCAGTCGTCTACTTTAATAAAATGTCAAAACCTACCCCCCCCCCCCCGACGTTTTTCTTTTGACAATGGCATCCATTAACAAAAGGCTGCTGTTCATGCTTGTGCCCATTTCATAAAGAAACGGATATGAAATCAGCTATTTCTGTTCACATGTCAAGCAGTCACACCCTCCACAGCACAGCGGATACAACACAGCCTACGTTAGCATATGGTATGACAAGCTAAATTCATGCACTGTAGCAGTCTTGCGGCAGAATCCACACCACACATTGGCTATGAAGGTAGATGGATAATTAGATGATCATGATAGCATGCTGTGAGGTTAACATCTCCACTTTTGAGAGAAATGCTTAATCCACATGATGGTCTAGCAAATCAACTCGCATGACAGGGGCTTGACTAGCACAAACCCAAACCTACAGAAATGCGATGATCACCATAGGACACAACTCTAACGCTGTACAGAGATGAACTTTATCGTCATCGCGTAACAGGGAGGCTAGTTTACACTTTGGCTGAATGCCATAGGCCGGTTGAGAGACGGAGGGAGGGCAATACAATGTTTCACTGCCTATTAGCTGATGTACGAAGGGCTATATAAAATAAACTTGATTTGATTTGATTAGTAGGCTAGATCGTTTTTTTTCTCCACTGTTACTTGCGAGTGAGAGCATAGGTCAAAAGCATATTGAAGATTTGTGACTGATTTTATCTGAGCAGAAGAGATAGTGGGACAATCCCAATCTATGCTCTAGTTTCGCATAAAGGCAGAAGACAAATGTATGTAAATGCTCAGGCATGTAGGATGAGGGTTGAAGGACGGGCATGCATTTTGGCTTAGTGTTTGTTTAGACATTGATCAGTCACAGATACTAAAAGGCAAATGGATAAGGTGACCCAGGTTGGCCAAAAGTAGAGACAAAAACTGGCCAGTACAATACAATTTCATCTGTGCCCAGACGCCGACCCTTGACACTAAGATGGAAAACTTTGTAAATAAGCATTAGATCCATAGTGGACTGTAGCCCCTTTGGATTTACAGACTTCTAATCAGGCAATTAATCAGCTCACCGTTTTATCCACTTCATGTCTGGCCAGTTCACAAACAGGAAGGATTACCCTGTGCAGTAGGGATCGAGGCCAAAAGGCAATTTTCACTCATAAGCCATTCTGGTGCTTGTTTTCTTCTAGAGCCATACCGTTCAGCATTAGATTCAATGCCAAGCACAGCGTGAGCCATGTAATACAATAGCAAAAATGTAAATATTGCGTGTCTGGGCATGTGCATGGGCTTATTCTCGCTCTACCCTTTGCACAATGTCAAGGACAATGGAAGTTATGTAAAACATGTAGTGTTCAGTGATATGTTGATCTCTTGCATTCTGCAGTGAAGGACAATGTAATTTACACTGTGGGGCCTTGACTCATGTCTGATGTTTTCGTTGCTTTTAAAAATATCTCGTGAGGCATGCGAGCATAAGGAACTGACACATGCCTTTTCCATGAGACAATAAGGGAGATTCATGCCTGACAAATGCATGACCGTCAAACAAATCGCGATCCCATCTATATTTCAAGCGCTGACACATATGGGAATGATGCAGCGCGAAGAAAGTAGTGTTTTCCCCCCCAAGAGCAGTGAGAACACATACAAAAGAAACAAGGGTTAAGTCTTGACTTTGCACTGCCCCGAGTAAGTATGGCTGCAGACCAAAGTGTACAATCACTTTGATCACAGAAACATGTTTTGCAATGTGATAGAAGAAAGCGGGCAGCCTAGTCACACTTCAAAGCTACAGTGTGAAGCAGCATTACCTGGAGTGTGCATTCCACACACGAGCATTAGACCAGAAGATGAAAGAAAGTACAGAGGGAGCACTGGATGCTAACTACTGATTGGTTAGCATCCAGTCCATTGAATGAAGGCTATGTTGAATATTCCTGCTTGATTTGCACCTTTCCTTCTCCAAAAACAGTACTGTATCTGAAATATATTTATTTTTGAAACAGAGAGCAAGTGAAAGTGCACATCTAAAGAATACATAGGCCTACTTGTTTAGTCCACTGTATAGGTATCCTAGATATTTCATAATTCACCACTTTGGATATTACAGCCTTAACAAACCCAATGAATTCGTATCTTACCTTTGTTATGAACAGAGTAGAAACAATTCACTTCCGACAGATTGTAATGCAGAGATGGGAACTATACAGTAGCCTGTTCGAGAGGTTCAGACACAAGGTAGCGGCTCTTCAGATGTTTCTAGAAGTCCAGTGTGGTTAAATTGTGTGCCAAAGTGCAACGGTTTGTGACCAGTCTCTACGGTGGATTTGAATATAGAGGATAAGCCTACCTCACTGACCTTCTCATTTGATTTTTTTTTTTTACTAACAGACAAACACGAGTACCCTAGCACTCAACGTCCTGGTATTCCAGTGAGATATTCCAGTATCTTGAACTTAAAATGCAGACCACAAGTCAAACCAGGCAAAATGAAGAATTCAGCCGTATTATTTTCCTGTCCTCCATTGCTACTGTCTGTCACAGAAAACTAATGGCTGCCCACTAGGTCACAGATTTCACATAATTTGAAAACAATGGAGGTGATGGCTGCCGTTTTTTTACGGGCTCTTGACCAACTGTGCTATTTTGTGGGGGGGTTTTGCGCCATTTTAAAGTTTCTTTGTACATAATGTACATCGTTTCTTATGACCGATAAGAGCTTCTGGACATCAGAACAGCGATTATTCACCTCGAACTGGACAAGCATTTTTCTTTAATGAGTCGGACTCGAAAGATATACTGCTCTTTTCGGGACCAGGCCCAAATCCCTGTCATTCGTATGAAGAGGAGATGCCGTTACAGACGTCGACGAGCCGGATTCCTGGCGAGACTACGTCGGCAAGTGGATAATCCACCTTTCTACTGGCAAATGTGCAAGGACTAGAAAAAAAAACTGCATGGGCTCCATTCAAGACTATCCTATCAACGGGACATTAAAAACTGTAATATCCTATGTTTCACAGTCGTGGCTGAACAAGGACATGGATAATATACAGTTAGCTGGGTTTTCCCTGAACCGGCAAGACAGAGCATCAGCTTCCGTTAAGATCAGAGGGGAGGTGGTGTGTGTCTCTTTGTCAACAACAGCTGGTGCGCGATGTCTAATACTAAGGAAAAGTCGAGAGGATTTACTCACCTGAATTAGAGTACCTCATGATAACTCTTGGTAAATAGCGTGGTCTACAGCTGATCTATATTTTTCGTAGCCGTCTATTAACCACCACAAACCGATGCTGGCACTAAGAACTCACTCAACAAGCTGCATAAGGCCACAAGAAAATGTTCATCCAAAGGCGGCGCTCCTAGTGGCCGGGGACTTTAATGCAGGCAAACTTAAATCCGTTTTACCTCATTTCTACCAGCATGTCACAGGTGCAACTAGAGGGGGGGGGGAAACTTTAGATCACCTTTAGGCCACACAGACACATACAAAGCTCTCCCTCACATTACATTTGGCAAATCTGACCATAATGCTATCCTCCTGATTCCTGCTTGCAAGCAAAACTTAAACAAGAAGTGCAGTACCAGGGACATGCTCAATATGGAAGTGGTCTGATGAAGCAGATGCTATGCTACAGGACTGTTTTGTTAGCACAGACTGGAATATGTTCCGGGATTCATCCAATGGCATTGAGGAGTATACCACATCATTCCCTGGCTTCATTAACCTGCGCGTCGACGACGTCGTCCCCACAGCGACCGTGCGTAAATATCCTAACCAGAAGCCATGGATTACAGGCAACATCAGCACCGAGCTAAAAGCTGCCACTTTTAAGGAGCGGGACACTAATTTGGATGCTTATAAGAAATCCCGCTACGCCCTCCAATAAACAATCAAACCGGCAAATCATCAATACAGGACTAAGATCGAATCCTACTACACCGGCTCTGGTGTTCATCGGATGTGGTAGGGCTTGCAAACTATCACGGATTACAATGAGAAACCCAACCGCAAGCTGCCCAGCGACGAGAGGCTACCAGTCAAGCTAAATGCCTTCTATGCTCACTTCGAGGAAAGCAACACTAAACCATGCATGAGAGCAACAGCTGTTCCGGACGACTGTGTGATCACGCTCTCTGTAAACGATGTGAGTAAGACCTTTAAACAGGTCAACATTCACAAGGCAGCAAGGCCAGACCGATTACCAGGACACATACTCAGAGCATGCGCTGACCAGCTAGCAAGTGTCTTCACTGACATTTACAACCTCTCCCTGACCCGGTCTGTAATACCTACATGTTTCAAGCAGACCACCATAGCCCCTGTGCCCAATAATCCTAAGGTAACCTCCCTAAATGACTACCAGATAAGTTGGCTGAGAACAAATTCTCTTTTACAGCAACGACCTGGGGAATAGTTACATTGGAGAGGAGGGGGGATGAATGAGCACCATCATCCCAGAAACCCTGGACTCACTCCAATTTGCATACTACCCCAACAGATCCACAGATGGCGCAAACTCGATTGCACTACACTCTGCACTTTCCCACCTGGACAAAAGAAACACCTACGTGAGAATGCTGTCCATTGACTACAGCTCAGCGTTCAACACCATAGTGCCCTCAAAGCTCATTACTAAGCTAAGGACCCTGGGACTAAACACCTCCGTCTACAACTGGATCCTGGACTTCCTGACGGGCCGCCCCCAGGTGGTAAGGGTAGGTAACCACATATCCGGCAGTGTGGTTCCCGGACAACAACCTCTCCATCAACGTGAACAAGACAAAGCTCATCATGAACAACAGGAAAATGAGGGCCGAGCACGACCCCATTCTATTTGATGGGGCTGTAGTGGAGGGGGTCGAGTGCTTCAAGTTCCTTGGTGTCCACATCACTAAGGACCTATCACGGTCCAAACACACCAACACAATCGTGACGGGCACGACAATGCCTATTCCCCCCTCAGGAGGTTGAAAATATTTGGCATGGGGCCTCAGATCTTCAAAACTACAGCTGCACCATCGAGAGCATCCTGAGCACTTGGAATGGCAAATGCTCTGCATCCAACTGCAAGGCGCTACAGAGGATAGTGCGTACAGCCCAGTACATCACTGGGGCCCAGCTTCATGCCATCCAGGACGTCTGTACCAGGAGGTGTCAGCAGAAGACCCTAGAAATTGTCAAAGACTCCAGCCTCCCAAGTCAGAGGCTGTTTTCTCTGCTACCATGTGGCAAGTCTGGGACCAAAAGGCTTCTAAACAGCCTCTATCCCCAAGCCATGACTGCTGAACAGTTAATCAAATGGCTACCCAGACTATTTACATTAACCCCCTTATTTTTTATAATTTTTTGCACGGACTCTCTTGCACAGGCTCGATGTACACTCACTGGACTCTAACCACACACATTTTCACACTCGTCACATACGCTGCTGCTACTACTTGATGTTTATTATCTATGCATAGTCACTTTACCCCTACCAACACTGTACATATTACCTCACTCACCTCGACTAACCCGTACATTGACTCGGTACACCTTTTATATAGCATCGTTATTGTCATTTTATTGTGTTTCTATTTTTCCTGTATTTAGAAAAATGTTTCTTACCATTTTGAAACTATTGCTGGTAAATGGTAAGTAAGCATTTAATTTGTCATTATGAGCTAAAATACATTAGCCAATGTGGGACTGCCTTAGACGAAATGTGATCTGAGCTAGTGTGTGCATCGTTCATTGGTGCATTTAGTGCGTTTCTCCACCTTTTTCCATAGAAATATGTATCCTCTGTATTTAAAATGTGACGAATACGTAATTATAACCGCAATGTGTGTAACCATTTTAGCCAGAGCTCAGCCTCCACTTTCAATACAAAAATAACACGTGACATCACCTAAATTCCACAGGGTTACCGGAGCAATGAGGCCAAGAAAAGCTGCTTTTGTGTTTATGGACTCTGAGTTTGAAGCATTTAGCCTATTAGCAAATAGTCAATGCTATATTTTCTATGGGCAAACTACAAGGTTCTGAATTAGGCATGTTCAGTTTAACTATAGCTATGGGAATACATAAATGATAGAATAACACTATTTAACCAAGATATTCAGAACACATCAAATATACTGAACAAAAATATAAACGTAACGTGTAAAATGTTGGTCCCATGTTTGAGCTGAAATAAAAGATTCCAGACATGTTCCATACGCACAAAACGCTTATTTCTCTCAAATGCTGTGCACAAATTAGTTTACATCTGTTAGTGAGCATTTTTCCATTGCCAAGATAATCTTTCCACGTGACAGGTGTGGCATATCAAGAAGATGATTAAACAGCATGTTCATTACACAGGTTCACCTTGTGCTGGGGAAAATAAAAGGCAACTCCAAAATGTACAGTTTTATCACAACCTAATGCCACAGATGTCTCAAGTTGAGGGAGCGTGCAATTGGCATGCTGACTGCAGGAATGTCCACCAGAGCTGTTGCCAGATAATTTAATATTACATCTCTACCATAAGCCACTTACAACATTTAAGAAATCTAACTAAATAGATCTTTAGATGGTTCTTCATATGTCTATCTATATCTATCTATCTATAACTCATAGAACCTTACAGTTCCATGGTCTCGCATTGGAGAAGTGCTGATAACACGTACAAAAATAAGAATAAGATATACATTTCTACTTTCAAAATGAAACCACGAAGATGGTTGGAGGTCCACATATAAGAAGATGTTGACTTGAATGGGAATATCTGTTGTTTTAAATTATACTCTCAATCCTCCATAGGGAACCTATTGAAATATTTATCATAGAATAGACATGACCATTTAAATTGACATTCAACGGTGGACATCTTTGTGGTAGTAATTAGAAGTTAAAATATAGGCCTCCCGAGTGGTGCAGCGGTCTAAGGCACTGCATCACTACAGCCTGGGGTTCGATCCCAGGCTGTGTCACAAACGGCCGTGACCTGGAGTCCCAGCTAGCAGGTGTTAAGAAGCACGGCTTGGCAGGTCATGTTTCAGAGGACTTTAAAAAATATATAAAATAAAATAGTTTGACAACACTATAAGCTTCTAAATTACAAACTCAACTGTTTATCTTTTCCAGTGATGAAAACATGGATGTTTCATGGTATGGTGGGGTATGCAAAATGGGTCAACTTTGAGTACCTTTATCTCCTGAATGTTTTGGCATTCAGGTCCAACAAATCACTTTCTGACCACTTCGTCCATGGGCAAACATGTATGGAAAGTGTTGTTTAAATCAAAAGGGATGCTGTCAAAAAGTGATTGAGTTCTTGCCTAGTCAAATAAAAGGTTAAACAAAATAAATTTTTTAAATGTAATGGATTTACCCAGAAGCTAACTGCTAAGCTAACAAAAGGATGAGACAAAAGTTATTCTCAATACGTTTTATTTCTCAATCAAGCCCGTCTCACATGCTTCTGTTTTGACTGGGTGATCAAAATAGGACAGAGGTCACAAACCAGAAACCACAAACAAACAAGCATCATAAACAAACAAGCATCATAAACAAGCATCATAAAAACAGTCATTTCAAAAATGTTCTCTCCTCTCTTTTGCAATCAGCCCTTCCTTCCTGCCGGCCCGGTTCAAAAGCATCCTGACGCTTCTCAACTCAGGATGCCGTCACTGGAGAGAGAAACAAGTTTCCACCCTCTCTCTGGCCCTCCCGGGCTCCTGTCTCCACCTTCTTCTTCGCACTGCCTTGTCACTTGGATATGCCTAGCCACTGCTTGACTCCTATGCTAATCCCTTGCTAAGTCCAGCACACAAGGTCACAGTCTGAGCTCTGACGTTTGAGCTATATGATATGATTCACTGTCAGCCAGAGGTCTTGCTGACTGTTCATGGCCTTTGCCGTTTTGCCGCTGCCTAAACAATTACAAGGAGCAGACAAGCCTTTGACTCATTGTCCCTTCTTGGATGGCTCCTGCATCTTAGGCGAAAAAGTAGCCTGTGTGTTTCTAATTATAGCTTCCATCTTTCTTCCGTTTCCACAATAAAAATATTGTAGGAGCCCAATCAACATAATGCATTGTCAAACAATCATACTGTGTCTGTGTGTGTGTATATATATATATATATATATATATATATATATATATATATATATATATATATATATATATATATATATATATATATATGGTGGTTTGTGTAATACTGTCTCCACAAAGTACTGACCTAGGCCAGCAACCTAGGCAAGCAACGGCAACAGTTCCATGGAAAATCTCACTGTGTCTCAGTAGGCTACCACCATGCATGCCAGGTCACGATTAGCGCTTTAAAATTGCAAAATCCACACCAGTCCGAACACGGTGTTAATCCCAAGAGGCCATGCCATCTCCAATAGGACAAACACGGTCAGTTGCTAATGGGGGACACTACTAGCTTAACATTTGAATGAGTGACAAGTTACAATTCCAAAACAAAAAGTGCAAGGGGGGCTTGTCCAGTTATAATTCAAAATATTCTGGATAACTTGTCTGGTGACTGTGGTTAGTCCACATTTTTCAAACACTTCTTTACTCATGTCATAATGGTATGCACCACTATGAGGTTTAATACAACATGCATGAAATGTGTTGGCATACTAGCACACGGTTAACGAGTCATCGATGACAACACTTGACAGCCGTTTAATTGTTTCTTCAATGTCAGATAGACAGATACATCAACATGTGGCTGTGTCACTGTGCCAGCAACAGCTTGCCCACTATTTTAATTGGTGGTCTATCGATTTTCTGGGCTATTGTTGTGCGTATCCCTTGCTGCCATCAAACCGCAATGCCCATTGCCTAATGGTTGAAATGTACTGGAAATACGAAGCGAATACTTGCAATAAACTATTGTGTGGGGGCACTTCCACAGTAGCGCAATTGTGCTGATTCAGATTTTTCACGTAAAAATGTATGCAAAACATAAACCATTGATTTCAAAGTTGAACAAACCATACAGCTCCATGCACAATGACTACTTTTAACAATTTACACAAACTATGAAAACACATTTACTGGAAGAACTGTGCAGATTCAAAGTTTGATAACAGAATTTCAGAAAAATCTCACTCTGTTTTTTTATGTGACCATAAAGAATATCTGCTATGAATTAATATTCAAAAATGTCTGCAGAAAGAATGGGGTGTCAGCTATGACATCTTGAGTTTGAAAACATATATTTTGGTTATTGAACTACAGTAAGTAAAGTGGATTTACATCTGGTAACAAAATTGTGGCAACTGAATTTCATCATGGGTCCCTGACCTGTACTAGAAAGAAATGCATAATTATGGATATAAAAAAATTGTACAATCAATTTGACTTTGTTTTTACCAATCTAACTACATAACATAATGGTAATAATTTCTTTGAATGGTAAATCTCTAATGATAAACTGGGTGAATCAAGATATCAAGATTCACAATACAGGTGAATGCATATTCAATAGGACTGTGGGCGTGCATTGATTGATTGAGCTTGTTTTGGTTGCTTTCATGGGGCTACAGATGACAAAACAATCTGTTTCCCTTCCATGTGGGACTTTTATTGTACTGATCAACATTTGCATAGAAGTAGCTTCTTTTATAAACGTGCAGCACTGTCTCTAACCAGTAATGACGTCCTTCACGAGGCAAGACGGGTGCGGCTCGTCGGAGACCTATTCACACAGTGTTCGCTGAGGCAATAGATGGCTGATGGAGAGACGTGACAGAGAGACCAATTAAGTGAATGAATAAAGTTTTTGGTACCGAACAATTTTGTTCTTGGATAGAAAAAGTATTGACGTTTCAGTATACCGTGCAACAATAGTATAGTCAAGTAGAGTATAGTTCAGTACAGTAGATTTCAGTACAATACAGTAGAGTATCGTTCAGTACAATACAGTAGAGGATCGTTCAGTACATTGTAGTTTACTCAACTGTGCTCTACGCGCCAATGACGTGCGGGGGGCTGCCTTAAGCGACATCCACCTCTCTAAATCAGAGAGGTTGGGTTAAATGCGTTAAACATTTCGGTTGAATGCATTCAGTCGTGAAATCTGACTAGGTATTCCCTTTCCCCCTCTAATGTTTTCTGCACTGAACTCTACTTTTCTTTAGCGTGCCCTACTGTACTGTGCTGTCCAAACTTGTCAAACAGAGACATCACTTTTTGGGTGAAATGAAGGCTGGTCCAGATGTCTGTGGACGTTGAAATGAAGGCTGGTCCGAACCGGACCAAAAAAGGACATCTGTGGATGTTGAAATCAAGGCCAGGGCGGACTGACCAAATGTCAACTACTTTTCAACGTCCATGCACGTCCAGTGTCGTTTGGTGCTCAGTGGATGAGTACGCTGGTTACAGTAAATGGAAAGAGAGTGGTCTCATAGGTAGATGTCAGTAAGAACCGAGAGAGAGAGAGCGAGAGCCAAGACTTGACCACCAGATGACAGAAAGAAAACAGTTATCAGCTGAACATAACAGTATGCCAGTGGACGGGAGGACAGTAGCAGTTGACCCAACTGTGGTTGTGACTACTATGATTTCCCATGATTATACACAATTCAACTGCAGAAATTGAATTGAAATCCCGGCGCTGTGTTTAAACGTTTAGAAACATTAATAGTCATCACCTGCAATACGGCTTTAGGAACATATGGCTCTAACTTTCATCAGCGGGAAAGATCCACTTACTGTAGCAGATTCATACAGCTACGGGTGCCGCCATCCAACGAAACTACACTTCCTGAGTTAGGCTTACACACAGGTGTTCGGAGCATGCTAGATAGCCAATTAGTGCAGGTGGTTGCCGCTTGTCTTCCGTAAACAAGCGCTGTAACGTGGAGATATGGCCGTGTGAGAACACTAACCCTATAAAAAAGTGTCTATCAATTTAACCTTTTTTTTGGCTAATATGAAAGATATGATCCTTATGCTTCCAAAACCATACCACAAACGATGTGTGTTAAAGTTCTGACTGAGCGTCGGGGTTCTTAATAACAAAACTCCCCTGTACAGAAGACGCCTTTGCCCATTGACTCTTATGTGTAAAGTAATGGGAACTAAGAGTCGTGATCAAGGGCTAGGCTACATTATGTTAAACAAGGCAATACAGGCCAATACCTGATATAGACTGCAAGAGGCTACAGATTAGGAATCCCGAATGTTCAAATCAGTTCTAGGAGAGGCCTAAAGTGTACATCTGAGAGTTGATCATGGTCTATTAAATCAACACACACACTATTGTATAAAATGTCCATGCAAGCTCAATATGCCTAACGCACATTCAAGGGTTGTTTAGACTTGGTTTACGCCTACAGCATTCGTGTAGGTTTATGTTTTTTCTTTCTTGCTTAAAAAAATAAATACATCTAGCAAATTGGTAAATTATTTGACTGTTTGCGAAACAATGTAGCCTATGAATGTTTACATAGCCGTTTGGAAAACAGGAAACATTTGCTGGAATGTGCCAGGTTTGAATATGTTCGTGACATAAGTGGCTGGGTTACTATCAAGTCCTGTTATGTTAAATACCTCGAGATTATCTTCCTTGATAGAGCTTTAGCGGGATGTAGACAGGATACGTAACACTGTAGCAGAATGGCAACACACAGAAATAATGTAACAATGTAGCGAAGGAGTGGCTGCGGGAAATGATAGAACACTGTCATAGTAACCGAGTGGTTTCACAACATGTCGAGATTAGTATTTTAAGGTATATCAAATAATTATACTGACCTGTTGCGTTCTTTCTGCCGGATTCATCATCACAGCTTGACGAAAGCTGTTATCGACATAAGACGCCATTGTTTTGAAGACGAGTTTCAAATAATTAAATTGCTTGTATTGTTGACAATGTGCAAATATTCGCGGGCTGGATATTCACAGACCAAGCCACAGTCGGAGTCTGTTATCCACTAATAAGAGAACTCCAGTGGTCTAAAGATCGGAAATGTATCAGTCCCAGGCCACAATGGCCAGGCCACAATGTGAGCCTAGGGGTTTCTTCTGTCCCCAAACCGATATCAAAAGGCTGCCACCGATCCCAACAAAAAAAACTTGCTATTAAGGTGCGGCTCGAAGAATCCCGAATCCAAATCCCAGTAGACGTGTCGCTATACAGTTGTATTATGGAAAAACTGTTCCTTTATCTAAGCCGAAGCTAAAAGCAAATATATGTATCTTCAGCATTCTTGATTTTGCCACAATTCAATGTATCCGCCTTCAAATAAAATAGCAAACTACTAATCTATCCTGACAATAACCGGTTGTCCATTTTTTATAATAAATGTATAGGCTATATGTACAAAGGCAACCTTTAAAAAATCATTATGATGGGTTTAAAAGTGACGATGGGTCCGCCGCCACAGCTTTTTGCTGTCTGCCACCATGGTGACTGACACAAGCGGAGGCTCATGGGCGAGTCCATTTACAAAAATGGAGCCGGAGGACAATGTATTGTGGCCTACAAAGCTATCATTTGTCGCCATCCAATGACAGAAACTGGAATAACACATACAGATAGGCTATTCAAAGAGCACATAGGCTACTCAAATGTACATTTTGGAATAATTCATCGTTACAATTAATTGTTTGGGGAGCCTATTTATTGAAGCTCTATTTGACTGGTATTTCATTCAGCTTTGATCTATGGAGGAAAATGTCAAGTGTAGAAATAGGAAATGGGAAAAACTTATGTTCGATTCCATTTAATTATATTAGATTTATTTCTACTATATTCCAACCACGTGTTATCTTTGACATGCCCCAGTGCTGTTCAAGGTTTCCAGAAAAATTGGTGGACATGGTACAATTACATTTTGTAAAATTGGACACTGATATGGAGGTAATTATGACACAACCGAGTTAAGTAGTAATGTCGCGTTCAAATACTACTCGGAACTAGGAAACTCGGAAATGTCCAACTTGCTGGTTCGTTAAATACGGCAGGTGGAGTTAGCAAGTCGGACATTTCCGAGTTTCCTGGTTCCGACTAATACGCGAACGCGGCACTAATGCATTCAAACACTGACACCGTGACAACCGTTAGTCGCATGGCAACAGCCCACTGACCCCATGACTAGCGCCCTCACATTATCGCCCTCGGGCATGCTGCTGTAACGGTGTACTCGGCTGCTGGTATCTAGTCCAAAAATAACAGTTCCAATGGAGAGTAGCACAGTGGTACAAGTAAGGCTCCCCCAAGCCTATGGTCAAAGGATGCTTTTTACAGGTATGTGTCACATAATTATTGGGTTTGATGTAGAATGTTACAAGGGTAGAAATAGGTTACACAACAATCACCTCTTATTACATAGGCTATTGTGTGTAGCCTACAGTATGTTCCATTTTATTCATGATGTATATAATTAGGCCTATTTTGGAAGTTATACATTAGGGGTTTGTCATTATAAATATTGATATTTTGTGATTTTAATGACATGTAGATAGGTCAGGACAAGAAACAGTGGGGGTGAGTGGATGAGAGATACTTGACGCAGCCTCTTCATTGGCAAATGCACTTTCTGTAAAATGGAACCACCCTACCACCCTGTTCCTTAGTGCACTACTTTAGACTAGGGAAAAGTCTAAACGGGATCCTTTGGACATACCAACTCTGATGTCACCCCATGGAAGTTCACAATTAAAATGGTTAAGGTTAGGGTAATAGTTAGGTAAGAGTTAGGGTTTGGACATCCCAAGATTTCTGGATAGCATAAACCTTTAGAGTAGAAGGTGTTGCTGTGTTGCTCACTATTTTCTGAATGGTTCTCACATTTCATTATGTTGATTCTAATAAGGTCCAGATGGAATTGGAGACTACAAGGCAAGATTGATGGACTTTTCCCGCTACATTGGCGTTGGCCCTTTGTCACCTGAGGGTACAAGCGATTTGAATTACCTGTGCCGGCCTGCTCCCTGCGCCCCACCCCCCATGCCCAAACAGTACTGCATTGGAGGGGTGGGATGGGGCATGGAATATCACCAGCTGTTGAACAGTAGGACTCTGCTCAGCAATATGCAAATTAAGGTGGGGCCCAAATGAATCCTGTGAGCTGGATGTTAATTCGATTAATAAAGGAGGGAGTTAGGCGACCTTGATGAACATTTAGTAGATTAGCTACATCATATATTTTATTTCATAAGCCCTCAAAGTTCCATAATGGGGTGAAAATGTCAGCCATCTTGGTCAGGGAGAAATCCAAAACCAGTCTAAATTGGAATGAATGGCAGTAGAGGCATAGGTGATGCATTTCCTGCTTTTACTTATGCAGGAAATATAAAGTAAGGCATGTGATGTATCAGAAATTGTTTAATGGAATTATAGTCAACCTAAAATATTTTCATATTATTATAAATACAGTTTATACGGGTTTTATACCAATTCTGTATAAATAGCCTCTAAAATATATGTAAACAGTCCATAAATGTTACAGATTTTGTTTTCTTGGAATGCTGTGAGTGCTATTATATGATACAATATCAGTACTTGTTGGATTTACAACTTGTCTAAATCCTATCATCAACTGCTTTGAGCCAGTGTATGGCTGTGGATTAACTCTAGTGTTTGAATGGAATGTTGGCATATTGGCAGTTCATTTGAAAAATTAATGGGATCATTCCTCTAAAACTGGCTGGCTAGCTGGCTAACACAAAACAGTGCAGAAACATTCTTCACTATCTTATCACAGCACTGGCAAACCATGGTTGACCAACTCCCTGACCAACATGGCTGACCTTTGGGCCATCATAAAAAGGTAAAACCCATTCTAGTATTCTAATTAATAATTATATGGTTATTATACTCACCTGTCACAATGGCCAGAATGATGTCATAAGAGAATACTGTAGTCATAATGCTCACCAAGTGTTTGACTTGGCCAGGAGCTCACCGGAGCTGTGTACCGGCACCTCACATCTTCTACTGCTTGAGCTCCTGTTCCTCTTATAGAATATTAGCTCAAAAGTTTTGTGGAGCTCCTGCATCTATAAATGTAAACAGTACTGGCACCCAAAATGAGAGCCGGCACCTATTTCGTCCAAGTCAAGCACTGTGCTTACCTGTCACAATGCTCACAACTGTAATCAGGATTCTCAACAAATGTCACAATGGACACAGTGCTCAGAATGTTGTCAGAAGACAACAATACTCAAACCACGATTCTCAAGGTTGTCAGAGTCATGACCCTATTCATTCTGATGCTGGCATTACATCGGTATTAAGACAAGCCACTTTAATTGAGACAATTTTTCTATTCATTAAAATGTTATAACATACAACTTTCAAAGTGACTCAGACCATATTGTTCCTACAGAGAGCTGAATTCCGCTCAGCCCTTGAGGACAGAGTCACCCACAGATATCAAAACCCATGGTAGGCCCCACATGTGGTAACCCACACTTTATATAATGTATTTTATTTTTCAGCCAGTCAGAATCACTTTACCTGCACGCTGTGCACATTTCCAATGAGAAAGTGATAGCATCACAGCAGGCTTGTGGAGTGTTGAGTGAATGTAGGTGCACCCTTCTTCATCCATTATTCACCATTTCCACTTTTGCAGGCACGCACCGCCCGACTTTATAGATAAGCAATCTGTTGGAGCCCGCAGCAAACTCGCATCGACACAGGAGTACGACTGTTATATCCAAGATAACAACAAACAGTTCCTTCTCAACAGGGTAAGTCATTAACTACAGGAATGTGACATTTCCTCCCATCAAACACCAGTATGAAGGACACATTGCATAACTGGAGATATATTTGACCCGCTAAACCCAATTGTAAGGGAGAGGATGAGCGGCCCCTCTTTTCACACGAACACTCCTATTGCTGCATGGGCCTTGTCCTCAGGGTGTATCTGACCTCTCATTTGATATATCACTTATTGTACTATGAAACTATATACACAGCATTTGAGGAATTCGATGCAAATGCATTCGAAGTTAAAGCTACAGTGCCGTACAACATTTTTCATACCCCTTGGATTTCTTCACATTTTATTTTGTTACAAAGTGGGATTAAAATGTATTTAATTGTCAACAATCTACTCAAAATACTCTAATGTCAAAGTGGAAGAAAAATTCTAACATCTTTTAAAGATTAATACAAATTTGATAGTTAAAATATAGTAATTGCGTAATTATTCAGCCCCTTTGTTCAGGCAAACCTAAATTAGTTCAGGGGTAGTCACATAATAACTTACATGGACTCAATGTGTGAAATAATAGGGGTTGACATGATTTTTTTTAATGACTAACCCTTCCTTTGTCCCCCATACATACAACATCTGTAAGGTCCCTCGGTCAAGTATTGCATTTCAAGCACAGATTCAACTACAAAGACCAGGGAGCTTTTGGAAAGCCTCATAAAGAAGGGCAGTGATTGATAGATGGGTAACAATAACAAATCAGACATTGAATATCTCTTTAAGCATGGTCAAGTTAATAATTAGGCTGTGGATTATGTATTAAACCACCCAGACACAATGTTTCAGTCCTTAACTGAGCTGCATGACAGGAATGAAACTGCTCAGGGATGTTACCATGACACCATTGGTGATTTTAAAACTGTTACAGGGTGGGTGTGATGGGAGAATTGTGGATGGATCAACAACATTGTAGTGACTCTACAATAATGACTTAAATGACAGATAAAATAATAAAAAATATACAAAATACATGCATCTTGTGTACAACAAGGCACTAAAGTAATACTGCAAAAAAACATGGCAAAGGAATATACTTTTTGGCCTAAATGCAAAGCCTTATGTTTGGAGCAAATCCAACACATCACTGAGTAACTGCCTCCTTATTTTCAAGCATGGTGGTGGCTGTGTCATTATATGGGTATGCTTGACATCGGCAAATACTGGGGAGTTTTTCAGGATAAAAATAAATGGGATGGAGCTATGCACTGACAAAATCCTAGAGGAAAACCGGCTTCAGTCTGTTTTACACCAGACACTGGGAGATAAATTATCCTTTCAGCAGGACAATAACCTACAACACATGGCCAAATCTAAACGAGTTGCTTACCAAGACAGCGAATGTTCCTGACTGGCCAAGTTACAGTTTTTACTTAAATCTGCTTGAAAATCTACGGCAAGACTTGAAAGTTGCTGTGCAGCCGTGATCCCCAACATCTTGACAGAGCTTGAAGAATTATGAAAATAATAATGGGCTAATATTGCACAATTCAGATGTGTAAAGCTCTAAAAGACCCAAGAAGACTCACAGCTGTAATCGCTGTCAAAGGTGTTTCTAACATGTATTGACTCAAGAGGCTGAATACTTTTAGTTATTTAATTTCTATCCTTTAAAAAAAAATTCACTTCCACTCACATTAGAGTATTTTATGTAGATTGACAAAAGATATATATATTTTTTTTATCGATTTTAATCCCACTTTGTAACAATAAAATGAATTATGTTCCTAGGCAGTCCTTGAAAATAAGAATTTGTTCTTAACTGACTTGCCTAGTTAAATAAAGGTAAAATTAAAATCATGCTTGACCATTTCTGTATGTAGTGTTTTTATGATAATTTTGCCTGACATAACTCATAAATGCTTCTTTGTGTTTTTCCCTTTCTAGAGAGATGAACTCGTTCAGAGAAAAGCTGCAGGTGCCTCACAAATTAGTTCCTTGAAATAGTTTGGGTGAAGAACGGATGATGATTCAATCAGCTGTGTTGTCCTGAAGACCTGACCAAGTGTCTGATTAAATACCACCTTTTCATCTACTGTATCATTTTACTCTGTCAGTACTCAATTACAACTCTCATTAGTAATTTGCATGATCTATTTCACTGAAATGGTTTAGTAACACTGCAAGTAGGCTACTATCCCACATTTTGCAGTTAGATATGCAGCAACATTTACAGTAAATTAGGAATCCTTTAAATCCTCAAATAAAGATTTGATGAGATGAAAATATCTCCAAGTTTTGTCTGAAAAGGTGAAAGTAAAGCTAAATGTAAACCATACATTTTTGGTTAAGTCCATTGGCTTTACATTAAAATCTAAAAAGTTTTGCCACTTATCTAAAAGTACTCATATGTTTTCTGCTCTGCTAGCTCTACATTGGGAACTTAGAATGAAAATGTCAATTCACCAAGGATGCCCTGGACACCAGTATTGCATACCACAGGTCCGGGACCTAGGTCTTTCCTGTCTTGTGTCATAGATTCAAACTTTCGATAACAAGTGTGTGTGAAGATAATCCATCCCCTGAGCAAAAGCAATTACATTTGCCAAAGTCTAGCTCAGATAACTGCTGCTGCCTCAGATTGGGAAAGGAGTTTTTACTGCACCAGAGATTTCCAATTGTCATGTAATGAGGCACACCAACATATTCTTGTTAGCTCAACTTCAATTTGGTGTTAATCTTTCCTCCGTTTAATATCTGACCCTTTCTAAGACCTCTTGTGGCAATACAGAAATTACTTATTTTTTCATCTATTTTTCTACAGTGATTTTCTATCAATACATGGCCAACATATTATCTTCCTCTTCGGCACTGCCAGAAGAGGACTGGCCGCCCCCCATAGCCTGGTTCCTCTCTAGGTTTCTTCCTAGGTTCCGGCCTTTCTAGGGAGTTTTTCCTAGCCACCGTGCTTCTACACCTGCATTGCTTGCTGTTTGGGGTTTTAGGGCTGGGTTTCTGTACAGCACTTTGTGACATCAGCTGATGTAAGAAGGGCTTTATAAATACATTTGATTGATATTCACAGGCACACTTTTGGGACATATCTACTATCAAATAGGTTATAGCAGTGGTTGATTGGAATGGGATTAGGCAAAAGAGTCCACTCCTTTAGGATTGGGGACAGAACACTGGGGATAGAAATTATCTTTTTGGAAAGATCTAATAATTTTGGATGGAGTAGACAGCAGTGTTGTTCCCTGTTTTAAAACGTATCAACGCGTCTAAATATAATACATTAAATATCGCGAGATTTAACGCGTCTAAATATAATAAAATAAATATCGCGATCTCCAGGATTTGAATATCCTCAGCGTCACAGCAGCAACATTAGCATGCCGGTAGCAACATTAAAACTTCCGGGTTTTGGATTTTGCCATCAAAATAAAAGTCTGCTGTGAAACGCTAATTGCAGAATGATTTTTTTTTTTGCATTATGTTGAATTATAACTACACGGAAGGAACTGAACGAAAGATAATGACTTATTTATATAAGAAATAATATAAGGTGGAGCAAATAAGTTTGCATGGAGCCCCTGGACACTATACGGTACACACAGGGTTGGGGAGTAAGGGATTACAAAAAAACGGTAACTCTAATCCGTTACATTACCAGCAAAAATATTGTCATCAGATGCTTTTGAAAAACTAGAGGATTGCTTCGAAGATTACTTTTAAATTCAGAAAGGATGTTCCCGAATTTTTTGGTTGTTGACACTTCTGTTTTCCAATGACATTCAAATCAGGATTTTAAAAAGCGCAAATTGTTCCACGTGAGCGAGTCTGACCACAAATCAGACACAACTATGATGAATCACCAAATGTGTTTGATGGGATAGCGGGAAAATAGCAGGAATAGGTTTTTGTAGGCGACAGTCCAAGCTATGTCTTCAAATGGTGCGACTGCTGTCGGTATCCAAAAATTATCCAATTTGAATAAACGCTTGGAGGTAAGGATGACAGCAGTTTAGTTTCCTGCGATCCGGATATCACTTATTATTGATATCTACATAGCGCATTGATGTGAATTCCACTGCTGCTCTCTCATTTAGCTATTTGCACCTTACGGATTGTGGTTGTTGTGGAGGGCTGTTCACAAAGTGTTTGAACCCAATAATGGTTCAAATCAAGAAGTTTAAACTGCCTGTCAATCATTGTTTTTGAAACCAGTGAAAAATGCGCTCTTGCAACAGGAGCATAGTTCGGATCCCTGCCTATGGAATAAAAGTTGGTATTTTATTGCTCAATGTAATTCATGCTGATAAAAAATAAAATAAATCCATAGGCCTAACATGCTGACCAGACCGGACACGTCGCGTGCGTCGCAAAATAAATTTAGAAATCCATGTTATTCAATTATTGCACCCACACTACTTGCGCGCGCCAACGAGCATCTGCGACACCAAGGGCTAAAATAGATGTCGTTCCTATTTCTGACACAGATCACGCTGCAAGTCCTGCCTCTCCCATCTCCTCATTGGTTTATAGAAGCAGGTACCCACGTGCCATCTCCTCATTGGTTTATAGAAGCAGGTACCCACGTGCCATCTCCTCATTGGTTATACCCATGTGGGTGATAGAAAGACAAACTGTTTTGCCGGTAGTGGTGGTAATACAATGAAAGTTTAGATGCGATCACCATATCATTTAAACGATGAAAAAGCCTGGAAGGAGGAGAGATGACTTGAAACGATTCGGTTGGCCGTTTTATGTGTGGATTAATTGTCGGAGTAGAGATCCTTGGGCATTTCAGGTAAAATAACAACTCAACGTTTATATCCCAGGACAAATTAGCTAGCAACAGCAAGCTAGCTAAATAGGACAAATTAACGTTAGCTAGCAAGTGCAAGCTAACTAGCTAAATTACCATACATGTTTAATGCTTTTCGACCTGTCCCCAAATTAATGTAATTGGTTCAGAGTTTGTTTTGATATTTTAACCTGCGTGTTGTGATCGCGTTTGGTGTGGGGGGGGCAAAATAAATGTATGCACGATAGCGCACGATGGCGCACGCGCGCAGCCGGTTTGGGCAAGGTGTAATGGACACATGCTCAAACTCGCACACTTTTGATAGACTTAAAAAGGGTCAGTCTGTAGTTGCTATAACCATTTTAGGACTTATAAATTATATATATATTAATGTAAAGATATAATTTAATCATATTATTTTATGTAATAGAAAGAAATGGTTTAGATTAGAAAAGGCCTACATAACCAACCCATAAAGTAAAATTTTACATCCATATATGGCCAGCTATGTAAACTTTAACATTGATTTATCCTGCAGTAGATGTAGTTCAATTGGTAACATACATTTTTGTCTTCTTCTAATGCCTCTTAAGGGGAAAGTAACGGAATGTAATCAGATTACGTTACTGAGTTTGGGTAATCCAAAAGTTACCTTACTGATGACAATTTTGTACAGGTAACTGGTAACTGTAACGGATTACATTTAGAAAAGTAAGCTACCCAACCCTGGGTACAAATATAGCACTGTACAGGAAAAACGATAAATTGTGTGTCCATAAAATCAGGGTCCAGTCTATTCACTAGAGTCCCTAGAATCCAAAACAGGTGAGTCTGAACAAAAATCAAGGTCATAACAAGTGTTGCTGGACTTTTACTGTGGTAAAATAGCTTAAAATAGAGTCATGGACACTATATGGTACAAATATAGCACCGTACAGGCAAAACGATCAATTGTGTGTCCATATAACCGGGGTCCAGTTTACTTTTACCTGGTGAGCACAAGGCAATAATGTCACAGTCACAAAAACCCCAACCCACATCCCTGCTACTTTCAGTCCAAAAACCCAAATCCAAGATGCAAACCTTTTGATTAATTGCGACCAGGATGGGTTGAAGAAAAGCACTGTTAACCTCCGTGATAACCGTTGATAGGCTATAGGCATAATTGTGGTGATACGAACCTATAGCAGCATGATCTTACTATGATACTGCCTCAAAAAAGATATATGTTTGCCTAGCCAAATCGTTTGACCTGATGCATGTTTTGCCATATAAGGGCTTATGTAAATGTGTAAAGTCTGCAGCCTGCTCATCATCATTAGGATAATGTAGATCATTTACAGGTATGCCAGTCAGTTAACACCCCATCTACTGATCACATACAGTAGTTGCCATTGTTTCTTTGAAGCAGTTAGTACTCACCTAATCACATGCTAATAGTCAGGATTTTTCACCTACATTATAGGACAAGCTATGGAGTGCAAGTCTGGTATGGAATGGTGTTTTATTTCACACTGGAAGCTAAACAAAGAAAGCTACAATAGTTAATTTATTGTTTTGACATTTAGATTTAGCCCTGAATTAGTCAGTCAGCAGAGAGTTAAAGTGACAGTACAGCAATGCATAAGTACGATTTAGACTCAACGAGAGGTCACCGTCCTCATAGCGTCAGAGTAGGTGCTATTAACGAGCCTTGCTGTTCTGGCCTTGATGAACCTCATCCGTTTACTTGGAGGAAAAGGCTTGAAGAAGGGATTGGCTGTTTTGTATTTGAGTGACTCTAGTAGACTGGACCCTGGTTTTCTGGACACACAATGGATCGTTTTGCCTCTACAGTGCAATATTTTTACCGTATAGTGTCCAATGTCTCCATTCGTTTGATGTTATTTGTCATGGCCAAGAAGCATCTTTTTGGCACAGTTCAAGGCAGGCCTTGGACTGATTTAAATGTATAAAAGGCACAACTGGCTCATCATTAAGTTCATCTCGGTCATTATCAGTCAATTTTTTACATTGTGTCTTTAAAGTAACTAATCACCTATAGGCCTACAGTGTATTGCATTGCAGTGAATGGAGTGGGTGCAGTAGAAAGTGTTGCTGGGAATTTAGACCTCAGTCCACCATGGAATAACATTCTACAGACCCTAGTGAGTAATCCAAACCCCAATTTAACTTTGGCACCTATAGTCATTTTCACTCTATAAGCCCATATGTATATGTAATTTATAGGCCTATAGTGTATTGCATTGGGACCAATAGAGTTGTTGAAGTACAAAGTGTTGTTGATCATATAGACCAAAAGAAAGAAATGTATTTTTAAACTATACAAGCTTCAGTGGTTACCCGTCATTCAGGGCCTCTCTGCCCCACCTGTTTTGAGCCCTAACTGTTTAGCAAAAAAAAAGTGCCTGTTTTTCATGTTATTTTGGCATTAATACGTGCCATAGATCAGTTTGCAAACAATGTAAATAAAACAATTGAGTTAATAAAGTTGCATACAAACATGGTCTCCCCTTGGGCGCTGCCATAGTTACATTTTAAGTGCCCATCCAAGAAGTCTCAAGGTCATTGGCCACAGATAATGACGTCAAATCAAGTTATATCTACCGTAGCTTTGATTGGACTGATCATGTCAACATACTTTCAAAATCTTAGCTAGCAAGGTAGACAAGCATTCATAATCATGACTCACGTCAGCAATCTAGTGGCAAATCCTTTTCAGTCTTTGTCATATGAAAATAAATGATGGATAAAACGTATCAGTGCTGATCGGCCATAAACATTACACAACAAGTTGGAAATCGCAAATTCAGCAATGAGGGGTTTTGAAGGAATCAGTGGCTAACTGCAAGCATTGCATAGCAATCACTAGCCTGCTATTCAGTGGATTGGGTCTGGGTTTAAGGGTCTCTTTCCCAAGATTAAAATAATAAACATTCATGCTGTCAATCCAGCATGACTCCTGCCGTGTTCAAAACAACTGGAAACCCAGAAATCTCAGACTAGTTCAAGACAGCTGGGAACTCTGAAAAAAATTTGCTCAGACTGGGAAAATACGTTCAACAGTCATCAAACTCAGAATTCCAAGTCGAGAACTAGGGTCTCTTTCTAGAGCTCCGACCTGAAGATCACTGACGTCATGAGTTCCCAGTTGTCTTGAAAGCAACATAAATCCAGAGAATGCAAAGCTTTGATGACAGTTTGATGGCAAAATTTGCCCACCAGGACCGCAACGCCACCTTCCTTTTTTTGTGACCACAGCATAACAAGGTGAGTCCAAAAATGTATTTTATGCTGCTGCATAAATTATATAATATGCCAGGGAGATATGTATCCTGTAGCTAAGAAACTAATAAGTGTACAGTGCATTTGGAAAGTATTTAGACCCCTTGAATTTTTCGACATTTTGTTACGTTACAGCCTTAATCTAAAATGGATTAAAAAAAATTTCCCTCATCAAATCTACACACAATGCCCCATAATGAAAAAGCAAAAACAGTTATTTTATTTTTTGAAATGTCAAAAAAATACAAAACTGAAATATCACATTTACATAAGTATTCAGACCGTTCACTCAGTGCTTTGTTGAAGCACCTTTGGCAGCGATTACAGCCTTGAGTCTTCTTGGGTAAAACACTACAAGATCGGGTTCAAGTCTGGTCTCTGGCTGGGCCACTCATGGACATTCAGAGACTTGTCCCGAAGCCTCTCCTGGTAGTCTTGACTGTGTGCTTAGGGTCGTTGTCCTGTTGGAAGGTGAACCTTCACCCCAGTCTGAGGTTCTGAGCGCTCTGGAGCAGGTTTTCATCAAGTATCTCTCTGTACTTTGCTCCATTCATCGTTCCCTCGATCCTGACTAGTCTCACCTGCAGCTAAAAAACATCCCCACAGCATGATGCTGCCACCACCATCATACTTCACCGTCGGGATGGTGCCAGGTTTCCTCCAGATGTGACGCTTGGCATTCAGACCAAAGAGTTCAATCTTGGTTTCATCAGACCAGAGAATCTTGTTTCTCATGGTTAGAGAATCCTTTAGGTGCCTTTTGTCAAAATCCAAGTGTGCTGTCATTTGCCTTTTACTGAGGAGTGGCTACCATCTGACCACTCTACCATAAAAGCATGATTGGTGAAGTGCTGCAGAGATTGTTGTCCTTCTGGAAATTTCTCCCATCTCCACAGAGGAACTCTGGATCTCTGTCAGTGACCATCGGGTTCTTGTCACCTCCCTGACAAAGGCCCATCTCCCCCGATTGCCGAGTTTGGTCGGGCGGCCAGCTTTAGGAAGGGTCTTGGTGGTTCTAAACTTATTCCATTTAAGCATGATGGAGGTAACTGTGTTCCTGGGGGCGTTCACTGCTGCAGAAATGTTTTGGTGCCCTTCCCCAGATAAGATTTTTGCTCTGACATGCACTGTCAACTGTGGGATCTTGTATAGACAAGTGTATGCCTTTCCAAATCGTGTCCAATCAATTTAATGTGCCACAGGTGTACTCCAATCAAGTTGTAGAAACATCTAGGATGATCAATGGAAACAGGATGTACTTGAGCTCAATTGAGTCTCATAGCAAAGGGTCTGAGTACTTATGTAAATAAGGTATTTCTGTTTAGTATTTTTTATAAATTTGCTAAAATTCTAAAAACCTGTTTTCGATTGTGTGTAAATTGATGAGGAAAAATGTAATTGAATCCATTTCAGAATAAGGTAATGTAACAAAATGTGGGAAAAGTCAAGGAGTCTGAATACCTTCCGAATGCACTGTATGTTGTGTAGTAAGCTGTTAGTAGCCCATGTGCCTCACCCTAATAATTTGGTCCCTTTTCCCCTCATATGACCCCTTTATTTATCCTATGGTTCTGACTTGGTGTACAGGGAAAATACTGTAAGAACAGCCCATGTTCTGAATTCTGTTGCTGTATATTTCAAAAGTGCTGAACAAATAGTCGATTCAGCTTGCTCATTAATATCTTAATCAAAATGACGGATTGCCTCTTCTCTGCTCGTCGTCCCCTTATGCCATAGTTTGTAGATCTCAATTCTCAGTAGAAACCACATTTTTTAAAGCAAGTCTGCTGTATCAGCTGTTTTTTTAAAGGCAGTAAATTAGGCTGAATGAACTGTTTTGCTGCCAGACAAGATTTCGCTGGTGTAAGCAGTGGTAAGTATTTTATTTATTTTACCTTTGTTTAACTAGGAAAGTCAGTAAAGAACAAATTCTTATTTTCAATGACGGCCTAGGAACAGTGGGTTAACTGCCTTGTTCAGGGGCAGAACAACAGATTTTTACCTTGTCAGCTCGGGGGATTCAATCTTGCAACCTTTCGGTTACTAGTCTAATGCGCTAACCACTAGGCTACCCTGCCGCCCCTATTCACTCCATGGTGCTGAAAAGAAAGCTCTGCTGTTGGGACAGCTATATGTAGGCACCATTTGTAACCGTTATAGTGCAATTAATGTATTGTTTTGTATTGTGTTGTGGCTTTGCCCCACCAAGATCTACATGCTAAAATCATCACTGGCAAGCTTACTGAGACGAGAGCCCGAACATTCATATTCAGCACAGGAGATGCAGAGAAAATTCTACTCCCTTGGGACTTAACCACCACCATAGTCCCAGAGAAGGAAACACTGGAAGAGTATGAAATAAAATAACAAAAAAAGTAAAAGAGTAGTTAGCTTAGAGCTCCACGCCAGAACACTCAGCAAATACTACAACAGTAGAATCCCACGAGGCTTACGTATCCAAAAAGAGCCTTCCATAGGGAGAGGAGAGCCCGAATTCTGCAGACACTGGTGCAAGATGCTTAATTACTGTTCATCGGACCAAATGCTACACATCATTGACCATTCCTCTCGAGAGTGTTCTACTATAAAACAAGCTACAAATGAATGCAAAATTGACATTGAGCAGACATAGAGTACCAGTCAAAAGTTGACACCTACTCATTCAAGGGTTTTTCTTTTATTTTGACTATTTTCTACATGGTAGAATAATAGTGACGACATCAACACTAATGAAGAAATGCATGGAATCATTTAGTAACCAAAAAAACTGTTCAACAAATCAAAATATATTTGAGATTCTTCAAAGTAGCCACCTTTTGCCTTGATGACAGCTTTGCACACTCTTGGCATTAAGAAAAAAAATGCTTTATGACTTAACGAATGATAACTCGATTAATATACAGAGATCAGATAAGGGAGATGGGATTGTGATTTCTAATACCAACATGTTTATCGGAAAAAATTATAGCAAATGTTACAAGAAATTGATTTTCGATCCTACCTCCAACTATAAAATTGAAGTGAATAAAGTCCTCGATAAAGGACTACAAAATAAATAGTTGACATTACAGGAATTTAAATATCTTTCATGTGTTCTAGCCATACTCCCAACAAGCTTTATCTGCCCTTAACCTTGTTCTGAACACCCACCACCAGTGTGATTACTACCTCTGAGCATTTAGGTAGTTTGAGGTAGTCACCTCATACAATTGGGAGTATGGCTAGAAGGTACACTGTCCTTCTCTCAGCACATATCCAAACCAGGGCCCGCCCCCAGAATGAATCAGTTGGACGGGCATTTGATTTGATTCTATAGGCGGGCCCGTTTTTTTTATGGGACCTCCTGCCAAGCGCACAAACACATTTTGTTGATGTGTGTTATTAAAGACCCATAGGCAGCTTGTGAGTTTCAAGTTTGGGGAAGCTTACATTTATCCTACATTTTTACCTGTCTGCATGCCAGTTATGATTATTTTTATTTGCACATTTTCGTGGAACAGTTTAATTTCAATAATAACGTTTTCGTTTAAAATAATATATTGTCACTTGGTTAGTCATAAATTTGAATTAAAATGATACAAATCTAAAAGTTAAAATTCAACTAATGCAACAGCACCAGCCTTTGCCATATGGACACATTGATACATTTGGATTCATTGGTGGCTAAAGAAATTAGGGAATGGAAATTTAGAAATATAACCTATAACTTCAATCATCAACTTAGTAAAATGCATAGACTTCAAGCTGACAAATAAAAAGAGTCAAAAATATACTGATAAAAATGCAGGTTCTTTCAATCGCATTGATCTCTCTACTCCGCCTGTCTGCCTCCCTTTCCATCTGTCTTGAGCTATCTCTAGTGAAGTGCAACATTGTATTACATTTTTTACATTTAGAAAATGCTCTTATCAGGATAGAGAAACCATTGCTCACATGGAGAGCTTGAAACAAAAGACAATGAAAAAATTGACATCAACGCCTGAATGAAGGTTATAAAAATAAATCAAAACTTCTTTCTCACAAGTTTAGCAGGTCGTGAACTCTGCAAACAACATTTCCACTCCAAGAACGAGAACGGTAAATGACTGTAATACATGCATTAATGGAAATTAATTTAACCAAATGATGGGGATTAACGGGTACATTTGTAATGGGGAACAGATAAAAATAAACAATCAGAGGCCAAACAATTCACACAATGAAACAATGAATGTGCAATAATTGGCAGGAGACAGTGGAGCACATTCTGGAGAGCTGAGTGCATGCATTCTGGAGAGAGATGCCTATATCTTTGCCACACACCCCTCCCCTCCTTGTTTTACCACTTTAAATTATACTCAAGACAGATTATCTTCACACATTTTAGATGCTTTTCACTGACAGCCGCAACTCAATAATCTGCTAGGCCTATTGCCACGAGTGCTCCCCAAATAGCTGGCTTCCCAAATAGGCATAGGCCTATACACTTGTGATTTGAAAAAAAAAGAGAAGAAGCTAATGATCCTCTGTGGCTAAATCAAGCTCTCTAGTAAAGTATTTTGAATGATTTAGACAGGAATAACTATATAATTTTGGCAAAACATCAATTTACTTTAGGTGAAGCCAACTTCTGAACAGGGCACTGTGCACTCACCAACTGTACTTTCTAAATAGCAAGTGGCTGAAACCAGAGATCTGACAGCCTCCAGAGAGGAGGTAAGGGCCCTGGGAGTGTGGTGCCAGGAAAATAACCTCTCACTCAATGTCGACAAAACAAAGGAGCTGATAGTGGACTTCAGGAACCAGCAGAGGGAGCATGCTCCTATCCACATCGACGGGACCGCAGTGGAACAGGTGGAAAGCTTTAAGTTCTTTGGCGTACACATCACTGACAATCTGAAATGGTCCACTCACACAGACAGTGTGGTGAAGACAGCGCAACAGCGCCTCTTCAACCTCAGGAGGCTGAAAGAATTTGGCTTGGCACCTAAAAGCCTCACAAAGCCAAATTTTTTCACCCTCCTAAGGTTGAAGAGGTGCTGTTGCGCTGTCTTCACCACACTGTCTGTGTGAGTGGACCATTTCAGTTTGTCCGTGATGTGTACGCGAGGAACTTAAAACTTTCCACCTTCTCCACTGCTGTCCCATCGATGTGGATAGGGGGGTGCTCCATCTGCTGGTTCCTGAAGTCCACGATCATCTCCTTTGTTTTGTTGACGTTGAGTGAGAGGTTGTTTTCCTGACACCACACTCCGAGGGCCCTCAACTCCTCCCTGTAGGCTGTCTCATCATTGTTGGTGATCAAGCCCACTACTGTTGTCGTGTGCAAACTTGTTGATCGAGTTGGAGGGGTGCATTGCCACGCAGTCATGGGTGAACAGGGAGTACAAGAGGGGGCTGAGCACGCACCCTTGTGGGGCCACAGTGTTGAGGATCAGCGAAGTGGAGATGTTTCCTACCTTCACCACCTGGGCGCGGCCCGTCAGGGAGTCCAGGACCCAATTGCACAGGGTGGGGTTGAGATCCAGGGCCTCAAGCTTAATGATGAACTTGGAAGGTACTATGGTGTTGAATGCTGAGCTGTAGTCAATGAACAGCATTCTTACATAGGTATTCCTCTTGTCCAGATGGGATAGGGCAGTGTGCAGTGCGATGGCAATTGCATTGTCTGTGGATCTATTGGGGTGGTATGCAAATTGCTGTTGGTCTAGTGTGACAGGTAAGGTGGAGGTGATATGATCCTTGACTAGTCTCTCAAAGCACTTCATGATGACAGAAGTGAGTGCTACGGGGCGATAGTAATTTAGTTCAGTTACCTTTGCCTTCTTGGGTACAGGAACAATGGTGGCCATCTTGAAGCATGTGGGGACAGCAGACTGCGATAGGGAGAGGTTGAATATATCCGTAAACACACCAGCCAGCTGGTCTGCACATACTCTGAGGACGCGGCTAGAGATGCCGTCTGGGCCGGCAGCCTTGCGTGGGTTAAAATGTTTAAATGTCTTACTCACGTCGGCCACGGAAAAGGAGAGCCAACAGTTGGTAGCGGGCCGCGTTGGTGGCACTGTATTATCCTCAAAGCGAGCAAAAAAGGTGTTTCGTTTGTCTGGAAGAAAGACGTTGGTGTCCATGATGTGGCTGGTTTTCTTTTTGTAGTCCGTGTTCGGACTCCCCCCTATCTGAGATACCCGCTGCAACCCTCATCCTCCACATTCAACAACTGTTCTGCCAGTCACATTCTGTTAAAAGTCCACAAGGCACACACATCCATGGTTTGCTCCCCTTTTCAGTTTGCTGCAAATAGCGACTGGAACAAGCTGCAATAAATACTCAAACTGGACAGTTTTATCTCCATCTCTACATTCAACGACTCAAACATGGACATTGTTACTGACACTTACTTATTGTTGTCTCTTCTTTTTTGCCCTTTGTGCTGTTGTCTGTGCCTAACAATGTTTATACCATGTTAGTGGCGCAGCGGTCTAAGGCACTGCATCTTAGTGCAAGAGGGGTCACTGCAGTCCCTGGTTTGAATCCAGGCTGCATCACATCCGGCCGTGATTGAGAGTCCCATAGGGCGGCGCACAATTGGCTCAGCGTTGGCCGGGGTAGGCCACCATTGTAAATAAGAATTTGTTCTTAACTGACTTGCTGAGTTAAATAAAAGTTAAATACATTTTTAAAAGTAGTGAGTAATCCCAACCCCACTTTTACTTCGGCACCTAGAATCGTTTTCTCTTTAAGCCAATATGTAATTTATAGGCCTATAGTTTATTTCATTAATGGAGTAGAAAGTCTTGCTGGCCATAAAGACCTCAGTCCCGCAAGAAGGAACACCATACAGATCCTAGTGAGGAATCCTAACCCCACTTTTACTTCAGCACCTAGAATAGCTTTCTCTCTATAAGAGTACTGCGTTGGGGGCATTTATTTGACCTTGGAACATGTTTTAAAACCCACATTTAATGCAAATGTCACTTAAATATGAACAAATATTCATCATTATTAATGTGTAGACAACGTTTCATATCATGAATAAATACAGGTTAATGACACTTTTGTACTATTACGTGGGGGGATTTTATTTGTAATTTTTCCCGAAATTCCGTGACCCGGAAGTTCTTTTTTGAGTGTTGCTGACGAAACGCTGACAACCAGGAGTATTGTGGAAGTAACTTTAGCTAGCTGGCGTTTAGAGTTTTAGAAATGTCTAACGCAACACCCGTGACCAAGCCTTCAAACAAAGAAAACCCCCTTGTCTTCTTTGATGTAGACATTGGTGGTGAAAGAGGTTAGGATATTTTCAATAAAGCGCTTTTAGTCATTCAACTGGACACGCTAGGCTAATGGCTAGCTAGCAACACCGGGTGGTTTCCAGAAAAAGCACATTCATGCTAGCTAGCATGGTCTTAAATGAACGTTACAGCGACCAATGTATATTAAAGTACACATTTGTAATTCGTATGCTATTTTGAACCATTTAGGTCCTTGTATTGTTAGCCAGTTTTATTGTCTAAATATAACCAGTTTGTCTAATTTGTTAATATCCATTCGCCTGATACATTAACGTTACATTCGAAGCAACAAGCACGTGCTGTCATTTTTTTCGTAAATAGTCAACACCCCAGTGTCTACCAGATTAACTAGTTCAGGGCTAAAGGGCTTGTTTTGAGTTACATCTGCTTTGAAATTGCATTTTTAAAGACCAACTATCCACATAATGCCATGCTGTGTTGTCACCAGTTGGCCGAATCGTGTTCGAACTGTTTGCCGATGTTGTCCCCAAAACTGCTGAAAACTTTCGAGCACTCTGTACTGGTGAGAAGGGAACTGGCAAAACCACAGGAAAACCACTCCATTTCAAAGGATGTCCTTTCCACAGGAGTAAGTATTGTGGATTTCCACTCTTTGTTAGCCAGCAGATCACACCTGCTTGCTTACAGCTGGACTAGGGTCTAGTTAAGCAATAAGGCCTGAGGAAGTGTGGTATATGGATAATATACCAATTCTAAGGGCTGTTCTCTGCACGACGCAACTCGGAGTGCCTGGACACAGTCCTTAGACGTGGTATATTGGCCATTTATTACAAACACCAAAGGAGCCTTATTGCTATTATAAACTGGTTACCAATGCAATTAGAGCAGTAAAACTAAAAATGGTGTCATACCTGTGGTATATGGTCTGATATACCATGTCATTCAGCCAATCAGAATTCAGGGCTCAACCATCCAGTTTATAATGATCAATATGGGCTATTTATCAATGTCTTGTCAACAGGAGGAAGCAGCAACGGCATAATTGTAAAATTACCTTTGTGGACTATAAATAGAATTTTAAACATTCATTTCCAGTTGTATTGTACTTAATGTGGTCCCGTGTGGCTCAGTTGGTAGAGCATGGCACTTGCAACGCCAGGGTTGTGGGTTCAATTCCCACGGGGGGACCAGGGTTCAATTCCCACGGGGGGACCAGGATGAATATGTATGAACTTTCCAATTTGTAAGTCGCTCTGGATAAGAGCGTCTGCTAAATGACTTAAATGTAAATGTAATCAGGTAAAAACTGCTGAATGAGTCCAAAAATGTATTGTGATTTATTTTGATGAAATACTAGAAATCACCAAAACTGGTTTGCCCTGCCTACACAAAGCTATATATAGATCACACCTATATTGCAGTAGTACATCCATTTTATGGTAACAAACTGCAGTAAGATCAATAATGACCACAAACATGTACGCTGTCAATCAATTTAAGTCATCAAGCAGTTCATGATCCAGGGAGGAGATTTCTCCAACCAGAACGGCACTGGAGGGGAGAGCATCTATGGGGAGAAGTTTGAAGATGAGAACTTCCATTACAAGGTAAGGATTTTCAGAATGGCTTGGAATAACATAGGAGATTTTCTTGACCAGTATAAAGTCAGGGCTTTAGTCATAGGAAAACTCATGGCCCTCAGCATAACAAATTATTTCTGTTTTCTTGGTCATCATTGAATTAACATGTGGGTGTCTGTGTCCTCTCCAGCACGACAAAGAGGGCTTGCTGAGTATGGCCAATTCTGGACCCGCCACCAATGGCTCCCAGTTCTTCATCACCACTGTGCCCACTGCTCATCTAGATGGCAAACACGTTGTCTTTGGACAAGTCTTGAAGGGGCTGGGGCTGGTGAAAACACTGGAGGCCATAGAGACTAACGAGGACACACCTCTCAAGGTCAATCAATGAGAATAACTACCACTCTATTGCCACATTCAATAACATTAAGGCAGCAGCAAGCTGTATGTTTTGCCTTGCAGCAGGTAGATTACCTAGTATTTTTCTGTAGTGTGTGACACTTGTGAAATGTTCATTGTGTATTTACAGTTCTGCTCTGATTCTTTCCCCATAGCCATGTGTAATTGCTGAGTGTGGTGAGCATAAACATGGAGACGACTGGGGAGGAGCCCCGAACGACGGCTCAGGGGACACACATCCAGACTACCCAGAGGACGCCGACTTTGATTTAAAAGATGTTAGTAAGGCCTACCTCATTTTCTCTCTAAACGCTTCTCTGAAGATACTCATGCTGACTTTCTATTTTTTATTTTGGTTATTGTCAGTCTCAAAGGTGATCTTATGAAAAAATATATAGCTCCATTATCTTTTCTATGTACTTTATATCTGCTTTTAGTTTACACTGAAAACATTTTACAATCACGGAAATTATAACGCCTCTCCATATCTTTTGGAGTGGCGGGCCGCCTCTGCTAAATTTATATCGGGGAAACACTGATTGCACCTGTATTACTGTACCTCAATTCCACCTCACAAAGTTTGCATTTCCTTCTCATTTAACTTCTCAAAGTATTGCCATACAGGACTTTGCTGCTGTCGCTTGCCTTTCTCTGCCTTTTTCCCAACTGTTAATGACAATAATATAGTGGTGGGGAGTCCACTCTAAAATAATTCTTTCCTCGACTCCTTGCACGTCGACTCCCATTTCTGAGTGTCAAGATTAGATTCCGCTAGGAATCGACTACAAAGATTCTGTATTTTTGGAACGGAGGAGACAGATTAGTTGCCGAGAACACAAACACTAGCGTCTTTCATAGTGAGCTAGCGAGGGACGGAGAGAGGGGAGGGGCACAGTATAGGCAGGTCGGCCACCAGCCAGACATTCATTCATTAGCAAAGAGCAGGCGAGCCAGTGCGAGAGAGGGGGCAGGCTGAAAGAACCGTACACATGTCTTGGTAATCTGTATCTCGAAATGTCTTGTCTGTCACATTCACAAATTTGCCGAAAGTTAGCCTCTTCCTCTCTTGTTCTATTTAAATTACACAACTTTCTCCAGGCCTTTATAGCCTATTGTCTAGTTAGGCTATGACTAGGAAAATAATATGCTTTGTGATAACTGCACAGTGATGTTCATTTTATTATTTATTTATTTTTTGGTTAGAGGTGTTAACGTTAAGGATCCCGATTTTCTTTTTAAATGTTCACACCCCTATTATGTGGATTGATTTATTTAGTCAAAATGAAGTGGGACATGAACTATGAATTGCTGTGATTGTGAAATGCTGATGCAGCACTGATTGTGAAAATAGCATAAAAGTCTCATACTTGTTGTCTTTTTGGTTAGGTTGACAAAGTCCTATCTGTTGCTGAGGATATTAAGAATATTGGGAACAACTTTTTCAAGAACCAAGACTGGCAGTCTGCAGTCAAGAAGTACTCCAAAGCTCTCAGGTGAAATGTTGTCCAGGGTTTACTCCACTCCCACTGTGATTTACAGTGTGTGTGTGTGTGTGTACTAGGCCTGCTTGTGTTACAGCATGACATGCATTTGAATGCACAATGACCATAGGAGTTGGCCAAATGGCACAAACCGATCTGGTACCAGCCTAGCAAAGGACTAAATGGTGAAAATTGTCACTTGCCAGGTATCTGGCGGTTGCCGGTGATGAGCAGGAGATTGAGAAAGCCCAGGCGAAGCTGGAGCCCACGGCGGTGAGCTGCATTCTCAACACCGCTGCCTGTAAACTGAAGATGCAGCTCTGGCAGGAAGCCATGGACAGCTGTGACGAGGTAAGTATTTTAGGCCAATATGGGGGCATTGAACAGTCAGTCCTGTGCAGACAAAAATAGCTTATAAAGCTAACAACTAAAAACAGTACAGCCTGCAGGTAAAAAAATATCCTAATAAAATCCTATAAATCACATTGGCTATGCATGGCCTGTCTGCAACGAACTTGAAACATTGTATCAACTATGAACTTGGGTCCGTCTGAAGATCCATGCAACATTGTATAACATATTCTGGGCACTCAGAGTTTCCCGCGCCATTGACCTTAGGACAGACACGGCTGTAGGCTATTTGCGCAAGGGATAAGAAGTAATCAGGTAGGCCTATGTTATGATGTTTCCACTGGATCAGAGCATGACATTTCAGGCTAAGTGGTTATTGAAAGGGAGAGGGCTGGAAAGATTTTTCAAAAACATTGTGAAATTGTCAATGTCTGTAAAAACAGACTTTGTTTGCTTGCTGTTTGAGGTGAAGAATACATTACTTTGAGAAGCTCCACAGCTCATTAGTGGTGGTGCATTAAGCCGATCAGAAATACGATCAGATCTCCAAATGGGTACATTTATAAGCCAACATTTGCACGTATCCAGGTAGCCTATAGGGCTACTTCTATGCGTAATCAGGTGGCGTCATTACTCAACATTGACAGGAGTGCTCCAAACAAAAGACAATGACTAAATTGACACAACTCAAATGGAATGAAATAAACAAAAACGTGTTTCTCACAAGTGCAGCATTGGTTGTGTGCTCTGCAAACAACGTGTCCGCTCCTACAATGAGAACGGTTAAAGACTGGAATAATATATTGAATGCCTTAACAGACATTACCTTAACCAACCAAACATTTGTAGATTAGAAATTATAGGAATTAATGGTAAATGTACTACTGGTGATATATGTAATGGGAACTTGAGACACTAACAATCAAACGCAAACAATTCACACTGACGTTATGAAACAATGAATGTGCACAAATTGGTGGGAGAGAGTGCATTATGGAGAGAGACGTGCATTGTGCAGCCACACCCCTTCTTGGACTGTGCCATCCCCTAGGCCTCCGCAATGGATTAGTTCACTTCGATTGGCACGATTAAGACAGGTGTCTCGTGTGCCCCACATTTTTTTTGTATATATTTGCTACTGCTCGACAAAAAAAAATCTTGGTCGACCAACAGCGTATCGACCAAGCAATTGACCAGTCGAATAATTGGTGTCAGACCTATTCAATCAGGGGAGAGGTGGTAGGGTTATGGGATTATTATTATTCTTTTTAATAAAGTGGATTATAAATTATGCAAACAATTTAAAATTGAAAGAAAAATATTTTAGGCCAGCTGAAATCCTAGATATGCCAGCCCCATCACACTTCCACCACTAGACTACGGTACAACTGCAAAGATTCAAAGGCCATTCGTGGTCAGTACTATAAAAGTCTTTATGGAACTCATTGTGAATGCAACTCAGGATATGTTTTTGTCGAGTACCGTAATATTTCTAGTTAAATCTAAAGATAAACATTAATTTTCAGTATTTATGGCGCCGGGGGGATGGCTGCCGTTTTACTCGCTCCTAACCAATTGTGATCCGTTTCAGGAAACTAGGCGTATGTCGCAAGTCACAACTTCACAGGAGAGCCATTCTAACGTTATTACATTTTTTATCAAAATGCGTTTTTTGCCAGAAATGCCTTCTGCAACATGAACTTTCATGTGCTTTAATAATATACTTGTATGCCATCTGTAAATACGAATACAATTGTTAAATTACGAGCCTTGTTGGTTAAGCCACAGAAAAAGGAACAACCTTCCCACTAGCCATGATTGGCTGAGATGAGTGGGCTGGACATGCCGAGAGAGGAGTTTGGATTGGTCTGCCATATAGAAGGCTTCTGTCTATTTGAGCTGGTCAGTCTGTGTTGGTAATCCTGTCGAACGTGGCTTTTAAAAAAAAATGTGCAGTGGAGCTGTTTAAGTGTTGCTCTCCACTTTCTGGAGGATCAAGTTTTGAAATCAGTGGAATTAGAGTATGATAGCTAAAGAGATGAAGAAAACAACTCCGGATTACATCTTCAAAGTAAGGGAAAGTGGCATGGCATCCGTGACAAGGAGACGCATCCATCATGCGCTAGCTAGCTACATTTTCAGATATTATACGTGTCTAATTTTGACAAAGTGCTTTCATTTCAAGTTAGTGTACTGTTAGCTAGCTAGCTAACATTAGCTGGCTGGCTCCCTAGCTAACGTTACGTTTATGACATTACTGTTTGTATCCCAGAACTGTTTGCTTTGCTAGTTAGAGCCTAATGTTAGCTAGATAACATTGAACCTGGTTGGTTAGCTCCCAGCAGATTCATGCAGGGTAGTAACAACATGATTTGGCACTATTTCATTGTTGTTTAACTAGCTAACGTTAGCTGGTTGGCTCATTAGCTAACGTTACGTGACGTGTGTGTGATCTTACGTTGTTTACCTAGCTAGGTTCATTGTTTACCTAGCTAGCTACATGTCTGAAGCCAAAGTGTACAACACCCGTTGAATATGGCTGGTGTCAGTAAACGTTGGCAAAAAAGCGTAATGAAATTGTTGCCAGCAGAGCTGGTTAGGCTGTTTTCATGTTATCCAGAGGTAAACAAATCCTTGGCCAGAACCAAGTGTGTGCTCTGAACGCCCCGAGAGCGAAACGAGATGGGTGGGGCTAAAGCTTAAGAGGGTGTGAACGATGCTGAATGGGTGTAGACAAAGGGCTCTCCAGTAGTAGTAGTACCAAAACATTCAAAGGACATTTTCTCAAAAGTGAGATTACAAGTTTATCAACTTTCAAAGCTGAATTACTTGACCATTATTCCTCAAAAATGCAGTGTATGATATGCCATTTTGTAGCTCTGAGTCTATACTTTTATCAACCAGAGGGGGAAAAACTTTAGACCACCTTTACTCCACACACAGAGATGCGTACAAAGCTCTCCCTCCATTTGGAAAATCTGACCATAATGCTATCCTCCTGATTCCCGCTTACAAGCAAAAACTAAAGCAGGTAGTACCAGTGACTCACTCAGTATGGAAGTGGTCAGATGACGCGGACGCTACGCTACAGGACTGTTTTGCTAGCACAGACTGGAATTTGTTCCGCGATTCATCCAATTGCATTGAGTATACCACCTGAGTCACCGGCTTCATCAATAAGTGCATCAACGACGTTGTCGTCCCCACAGTGACCGTACGTACATATCCCAACCAGAAGCAATGGATTACAAGTAACATCCGCACTGAACTAAAGGCTAGAGCTGCTGCTTTCAAGGAGCGGGACACTAATCTGGACGCTTATAAGAAATCCCACTATGCCGTCAGAGGAACCATCAAACAGGCAAAGCATCAATATAGGACTAAGATTGAAACGTACTGCACTGGCTCTAACAGATGTGGTAGGGCTTGCAAACTATTACAGACCTCAAACGACCTACTGGCAAGTGTCTTCACTGACATTTTCAACCTCTCCCTGACCGTCTGTAATACCTTCAGTTGAAGTCGGAAGTTTATATACACCTTAGCCAAATACAATTCCTGACGTTTAATCCTAGTAAAAATGCCCTGTATTAGATCATTTTGGATCAGCACTTTATTTTTAGAATGTGAAATGTCAGAATAATAGAGAGAATTATTTATTTCAGCATTTATTACTTTCATCACATTCCCAGTGGGTCAGAAGTTTTAGTATTTCGTTTTTGGTAAATTAGGTAGCATTGCCTATAAATTGTTAAACTTGGGTCAAACGTTTCGGGTAGCCTTCCACAAGCTTCCCACAATAGGTTGCGTGAATGTTGGCCCATTCCTCCTGACAGAGCTGGTGTAACTGAGCCAGGTTTGTAGGCCTCTTTGTTCGCACACGCTTTTTAAGTTCTGCCCACACATTTTCTATAGGAGTGAGGTCAGGGCTTTGTGATGGCCACTCCCAATACCTTGACTTTGTTGTCCTTAAGCCATTTTGCCAGAACTTTGGAAGTATGCTTGGGGTCATTGTCCATTTGGAAGACCCATTTGCGACCAAGCTTTAACTTCCTGACTGATGTCCTGAGATGTTGCTTCAATATATCCACATAATTTTCCTCCCTTATGATGCCATCTATTTTGTGAAGTGCACCAGTCCCTCCTGCAGCAAAGCACCCCCACAACATGACGCTGCCACCCCCGTGCTTCACGGTTGGGATGGTGTTCTTCGGCTTGCAATCCCCCCCCTTTTTCCTCCAAACATAATGATGGTCATTTTGGCCAAACCAGTTCTATTTTTGTTTCATCAGACCAGAGGACATTTTTCCAAAAAGTACGATCTTTGTCCCCGTGTGCAGTTGCAAACCGTAGTCTGGCTTTTTTATGGCTGTTTTGGAGCAGTGGCTTCTTCCTTGCTGAGCAGCCTTTCAGGTTATGTCGATATAGGACTCGTTTTACTGTGGATATAGATACTTTTGTACCCATTTCCTCCAGCATCTTCACAAGGTCCTTTGCTGTTATTCTGGGATTTATTTGCACTTTTCGCACCAAAGTACGTTCATCGCTAGGAGACAGAACGCGTCTCCTTCCTGAGCAGTATGATGGCTGTGTGGTCCCATGGTGTTTATACTTGCGTACTATTGTTTGTACAGATGAACGTGGTACCTTCAGGCGTTTGGAACGGGATTGCTCCCAAGGATGAACCAGACTTGTGGAGGTCTACAATTTTTTTCTGAGGTCTTGGCTGATTTCTTTTGATTTTCCCATGTCAAGCAAAGAGGCACTGAGTTTGAAGGTAGGCCTTGAAATACATCCACAGATACACCTCCAATTGACTCAAATGATGTCAATTAGCCTATCAGAAGCTTCTAAAGCCATGACATCATTTTCTGGAATTTTCCAAGCTGTTTATAGACACAGTCAACTTAGTGTATGTAAACTTCTGACCCACTGGAATTGTGATACAGCGAAATACAAGTGAAATAATCTGTCTGTAAACAATTGTTGGAAAAATTACTTGTCATGCACGAAGTAGATGTCCTAACTGACTTGCAAAAACTAGTTTGTTAACAAGAAATTTGTGGAGTTGTTGAAAAACAAGTTTTAATGACTCCAACATAAGTATATGTAAACTTCCGACTTCAACTGTACATGTTTCAAGCAGACCACCATTGCCCCTGTTTCCAAGAAAGCGAAAGTAACCTGCCTCAATGACTACCGCCCCGCATGGCTCACATCAACACCATCATCCCGGAAACCAACAGATGACGCAATCGCACTCCACACTGCCCGTCCCCACTTGGATAAAAGGAACACCTATGTGAAAATGCTGTTCATTGATTACAGCTCAGCGTTCAACACCATAGTGCCCACAAAGCTCATCACCCTGGTATTAAACACTTCCCTCTGCAACTAAATCCTGGACTTCCTGACGGGCCGTCCCCAGGTAGTAAGGGTAGGCAACAACACATCTGCCACGCTGACTCTCAACACGGGGGACCCTCAGGGGTGCGTGCTTAGTTTCCTCCTGACTTTGTGGCCAAGCACGACTCCAACACCATTAACTTTGCTGACGACACAACGGTGGTAGGCCTGATCACCGACAATGAGACAGTCTCTATAGGGAGGAGGTCAGAGGCCTGGCAGTGTGATGCCAGGACAACAACCTCTCCCTTAACGTGAGCAAGACAAAGGAGATGATTGTGGACTACAGGAAAAGGTGGTCCGAACAGGCCCTCATTCACATCGACGGGGCTGTAGTGGAGCAGGTTGAGCGTTTCAAGTTCCTTGGTGTCCACATCCCCAACAAGCTATCATGTCCAAACACACCAAGAAAGTCGTGAAGAGGGCACGACGATGCCTTTTCCCCCTCAGGAGACTGAAAAGAGTCGGCATGGGTCCCCAGATCCTCAAAAAGTTCTACAGCTGCACCATCGAGAGCATCCTGACCGGTTGCGTCACCTTCTGGTATGGCAACTGCTACAGAGGGTAGTGCGTACATCACTGGGGCCAAGCTTCCTGCCATCCAGGACCTATATACTTGGCAGGTTCAGAGGAAGGTCCAAAAAATTGTCAGACTCCAGCCACCCTAGTCATAGACTTCTCTCTCTGCTACCGCACGGCAAGCGGTACCGAAGTGCCAAGTCTATGTCCAAAAGGCTCCTTAACAGCTTCTACTCCCAAGCCATAAGACTGCTGAACAATTAATCAAATGGCCAGTCGGACTATTTGCACTGCTGCTACTCGCTGTTTATTATCTATGCATATTCACTTTACCCCTACCTACATGTACAAATTACCCCGACTAACCTGTATCCCCGCACATTGACCTTTTACCGGTATCACCTGTATATAGCCTCAATGTTGTGTTCTTTTTTAACTTTATTTTCTGAAAACTGCATTGTTGGGCAAGGGCTTGTAAGTAAGCATTTCACGGTAAGGTCTACACCTGTTGTATTCGGCGCATGTGACAAATACAATTTGATTAGGAAGGGAAAGAAACATTGAGAAGTGCAGTCACTATTTAGTCTGATTTATGTATGTTTGCTTGTTTTTTAGGCACTGGAGTTGAACCAGAAAAACACTAAAGCTCTGTTCAGGAGGGCCCAGGCCTGGCAGGGACTGAAGGACTACAATAAAGCCATGGTAAAGAAAAAAAGTTGATATACACTCTTATCATACCAACCATATGACTTCAGAATGTGTAGCCTTTGTCTCAGCCTAACAAAAATGGGCTCTCTTTCTGGACTGGAACCCATGCGACAAGGATGTTTTTCACCACCGATTTATAATTCATATGGGTTTATTTGCACTAAAACATTGCTTCCAAAGAGTTGGGGCGAATCGATTCTTAATGCTAGAATCCTTAATTGAAACAATAACGGTCACCCGGCCTGTGTATTGGTATAAAACTGAGGAATGGGCCTGGAGAAATGTAACCACTCAAATAGACAGCGCTATGGATTTAAGGACTGACCATCCATGATATTAACATTTAAACCATGTTCTGATGCTAGACAGTGGCGTAAAACAAGCATGTATTTTGGGTTCTGATGGGGTACGACTGTTGAACTAAGCTCATGAGGCATTTATAAATTATATTCTGTAAGAATGAAATGGGTATAGCAACTGAGGATTCCAGCTTTTAATCCGGAATTGGTCGATATCTGGATCATTGGAGTTTGACTTGTCTGTCAACTCACTAAAATATTTCTCACCTTTTGCAGAGTGATCTGAAGAAAGCTCAAGAAATAGCACCAGAGGACAAAGGTTGGTACTGCTTCTTTATGGTAACAATCAATCGTGTCAGGCAGCTCAATTAAGAATTGGGCTGCCTGTGTAAATGCAGCCATGTGTTCTTTTGAATATTCTAAAGGCTAACTAGACCTTAGAATAAATGGTCAATAGTGAGAGCAGTATGATGCTCAAAGTAACTTATTTACAAAAACCCATTCATGACATATGCAACATAGATTTGCCATTTTGTCGTGATAGGTTGTTTTCCTTGCCTGACAAGTGAATTTACTTGTTCATCCTTTGACAGCGATCGGAAACGAGATGAAGAGAATCCAGTTGAAAGTGAAGGAGGAAAAGGAGAAAGAGAAGCAAATCTATGCAAAAATGTTTGCATGAAGATCGGCCAACTCTTCAAGTCCACTCGCCAATAATGAGTTATTTCTGTAAGGCAGCTAGCTACAATACAGGTCCCAATTGAAAACCACCACTGTATAATATTGGCTGTTGAAAGTTATTTTTGTGTGGCACACAAGGGTAACCGAAAATTAATTATGGAAGAAGCTTAACCCTGTCAGCATTTCACTGTATTCGTTTATTTGGAGCGTTGTCAATGATACTCATGTTTACGAAGAACTACTGTAATATTCCTGTCTGAATGTTTAAGATTGGTTAGTTAAGACTCATTCTGGAATTTGCCTACTCCACCTGTATGCGATGCAATTAAATTTTACCTGAACGTTCAATGAGAGCTGTGATTTGTGGATTAAGCTGACACCGAGGCATGGCAAATGTTTATTCACCAACATACATTTTCACCACTAATGTCATTATGTACACACAGTATCTCTCAGATCATACGCTGTTGCAAATTGTACCTGCAATAGCTAATGAATTTAAGTTAGTCTATTTTGAAGTTATGTCAATGCAGCTTTCTGCTTATAACGTGCATTATTCAGAACACCATACATGAACCAAAGCCACTTGTTTTATAACCATTTTACAATTCCCATATTGAAAGAATATGGTGACATTCAGTTTCATATCTAGGCACACAGTATAGTATTCTACAAGCTGTCTTGGCAGCAAGCCCTGAATGTGTTTTTGCAGCCACCTCAACTAAGAGGGTCTAGATTTTCTGATCTCAATGCTACAATTGTTGCTTTGTGATATGCCTGAATAAAAAGGGAGGAAAATAAAATCACAATCCGTTGTAGGCTGGTCCTCCACTGCCTTCGGGCACCACCCAGTTGATGTTCTGGCTGGGGTCCTTGATGTCACACGTCTTGCAGTGGACGCAGTTCTGAGCGTTGATCTGCAACCTCATACCTTCTCCAGTCTCAAGGGGAACGTACTCATATACACCTAGTAAAAGGGGGAAAGAAGGGCATCATTCAAATGGAAACAGGAAGCAAAGAGATGTATTCCATCCACTGTACATTTAATTGTTACAGGAAAGATAGAAAATAGGATGTTTGTGTTGCACCAGAATGCAAGGCCAAGCAGTTATGCATCGTAGGGGCCACTTTTTTTTAGATTGTGGAACTCCAGTAAATGTGACTCACTGCAGACATTACACTAGTAAAGGGATTCTAGTCTTCACCCAGTAGCTAAATTTTTCAATGGTCATTTAGTCTCCCTTGCATGCTTTTACATTTCTTCCTATTCTGATTCGGGTATTAGGCTATAGGCCTAGTGTAAAGTATGTACAGAAGAAATTGAAGTTGTAAATGCCAATTATTGTTATACCTTATTTTAATTAAAATGTTCAATGTAACTTGTACTTTAAGGTTTTAATGAGAATGTATTCGCCTCAGAGTTCTTGATTAATATTATATCATTTATGTCTGATTATCATACTGTATATGTAAGACTAAATACCATTTGTAATATGTTTTAGTGCAGGTATAATATAATATACAATCCAGATAAGTGTCTGATAAAAGAACATTACAAAAATACCACCGTTCACTAAAACTGCTATAACCCATTCACAGTTAAATGTATTTCTATTCTGATTTCAAACCTTACAAAATAAGACTCAATATGCGCTCTTCATTAGGAAGTGTGGGAAATGTGTTTTTCATAGAAACACATTTTCACAAGTGTTTTTTCTTGACTGATTACACCATGTGATGTATGTGGTGCTATTGTATGCCCTATCATTTGGAAGGGCTGTTTCTCAGCTTTCAAAACGTGTATCATCTTTTCATATGGTCCGACACCAGCAAATTTAGCTCAATGCACAGAGTTCATGGTCTTACAGTTTTGTGATTGACATTTTTGGGAAAATCTTGCCAGGGATGCAATAATGGCAATTTACCGTTACCTGGTATTCTAAAGCCTATTGTTTACATTCCCCTTTAAGAAAAACGAATTGACACAACCCTAACACGGAACCCAAACCGGCTGCGCCTTATCCTACTCCTCCTCTGGTGATGTAGAGGTTAATCCAGGCCCTGCAGTGCCTAGCTCCACTACCATTCCCCAGGCGCTCTCATTTGTTGACTTCTGTAACCGTAAAAGCCTTGCTTTCATGCATGTTAACATTAGAAGCCTCCCTCCCCAACCCGGATGTCCTAGCCGTGTCTGAATCCTGGCTTAGGGAGACCACCAAAAACCCAGAAATGTCTATCCCTAACTATAACATTTTCTGACAAGATAGAACTGCCAAAGGGGGCGAAGTGGGAATCTACTGCAGAGTTCTGTCATACTATCCAGGTCTGTGCCCAAACAATTCGAGCTTCTACTTCTAAAAATCCACTTTTCCAGAAACAAGTCTCTCACTTTTGCCACTTGCTGTAGACCACCCTCTGCCCCCAGCTGTGCCCTGGACACCATATGTGATTTGATTGCCCACCCATCTATCTTCAGAGCTCGTGCTGCTAGGTGACCTAAACTGGGACATGCTTAACAGCCCGGCCATCCTACAATCTCACACAAATTATCAATGAACCTACCAGGTACAACCCCAAATCCGTAAACACGGGCACCCTCATAGATATCATCCTAACCAACTTGCCCTCCAAATACACCTTTGCTGTCTTCAACCAAGATCTCAGCGATCACTGCTTTATTGCCTGCATCTGTAATGGGTCTGCGGTCCAACAACCACCCCTCAACACTGTCAAACGCTCCCTAAAACACTTCAGCGAGCAGGCCTTTCTAATCGACCTGGCCCGGGTATCCTGGAAGGATATTGACCTCCTCCCGTCAGTAGAGGATGCCTGGTTATTCTTTAAAAAAGTGGCGTCCTCACCATCTTAAATAAGCATGCCCCATTCAAAGTTTTTTGAACCAGGAACAGATATAGCCCTTGGTTCACTCCAGACCTGACTGCCCTTGACCAGTACAAAAACATCCTGTAGTGTACTGCATTAGCATCAAATAGCCCCCGTGATATGCAACTTCTCAGTGTAGTTAGGAACCAATAAACACAAGCCGTTAGGAAAGCTAAGGCTAGCTTTTTCAAACAGAAATTTGCATCCTGTAGCACAAACTCAAAAAAGTTCTGGTACAATGTAAAGTCCATGGAGAATAAGAGCACCTCCTCCCAGCTGCCCACTACACTGAGGCTAGGAAACACTGTCACCACTGATAAATCTACGATAATCGAGAATTTCAATAAGCATTTTTTCTACGGCTGGCCATGCTTTCCACCTGGCTACCGCTACCCTGGTCAACTGCCCTGCACCCCCCACAGCAACTCGCCCAAGCCTCCCCATTTATCTTTCATCCAAATAGCTGATGTTCTGAAAGAGCTGCAAAATCTGGACCCCTACAAATCAGCCGTGCAAAACAATCTGGACCCTCCCTTTCTAAAAGTATCTGCCGAAATTGTTGCAACCCCTATTACTAGCCTGTTCAACCTCTCTTTCGTATCATCTGAGATCCCCAAATTTTGGAAAGCTGCCACGGTCATCCCCCTCTTCAAAGGGAGAGACAGTAGACCCAAACTGCTACAGACCTATAACTATCCTACCCTGCCTTTCTAAAGGTCTTCAAAAGCCAAGTTAACAAACAGATCACCGACCATTTCGATTCCCACTGTACCTTCTCCGCTATGCAATCTGGCTTCCGAGCTGGTCATGGGTGCACCTCAGCCCCGCTCAAGGTCCTAAACAATATCATAATTGCCATCGATAAGAGACAATACTGTGCAGCCGTATTCATCGACATGGCCAAGGCTTTCGACTCTGTCAATCACCACATTCTTATCGGCAGAGTAAACAGCCTTGGTTTCTCTGCCTCGCCTGGTTCACCAACTACTTCTCTGATAGAGTTCAGTGTGTCAAATCGGAGGGCCTGTTGTCCGGACCTCTGGCAGTCTCTATGGTGGTGCCACAGGGTTCAATTCTCGGGCTGACTCTTCTCTGTATACATCAATGATGTCGCTCTTGCTGCTGGTGATTCTCTGATCCACCTCTACGCAGACGACACCATTCTGTATACTTCTGGCCCTTCTTTGTTAAATGTTTAATGCTTTTCAACCCATCCCCAAATTAATGTAATTGGTTCAGAGTTTGTTTTGATATTTTAACCTGTGTGTCGTGATTGCATTTGGTATGGGGGGATAAAATAAAATGTATGCACGATGGCGAACGCGCACAGCCGGTTTGGGTTCCGTGTAATACCTTTATCTACTACTGTAGGTCTGCTCTCGAGTGACTCATATTTGATTATCAATGAACCTGGGTTTGCAAAGAAAGGCCACTCCTTACTTTCCTGATACTACATACACATGATCAAAAGTATGTGGACACCTGCTCAAACATCTCATTACAAAATCATGGGCATTAGTATGGAGTTGGTTCCCCCTTTGCTATAACAGCCTCCACTCTTCTGGGAAGGCTTTCCACTTGATGTTGGAATATTGTCGCAGGGACTTGCTTCCAGAGCATTAGTGAGGTCGGGCACTGATGTTGGGCGATTAGGCCTGGCTCACAGTTGGCATTCCAATTCATCCCTAAGGTGTTCGATGAGGTTGAGGTCAGGGCTCTGTGCAGGCCAGTCAAGTTCTTCCACATCGATCTCGACAAACCATTTCTGTATGGACCTCGCTTTGTGCACGGGGGCATTATGCTGAAACAGGAAAAGGCCTTCCCCAAACTGTTGCCACAGTTGGAAGCACAGAATTGTCTAGAATGTCGCTGTATGCTGTAGCATTAATATTTGCCTTAACTGGAACTAAGGGGCCTAGCCCGAACCATGAAAAACTTTACAGTTGTCACTATGCATTGGGGCATAGTGACAACTATGTTTTCCTGGCATCCGCCAAACCCAGATTCATCCGTTGGACTGCCAGATGCTGAAGCGTGATACATCACTCCAGAGAACGCGTTTCCACTGCTCCAGAGTCCAATGGCGGTAAGCTGTACACCGCTCCAGCCGACGGTTGGCATTGCGCATGGTGATCTTAGGCTTGTGTGCGGCTGCTCGGCCATGGAAACCCATTTCATGAAGCTCCTGATGAACAGTTCTTGTGCTGACGTTGCTTCCAGAGGCAGTTTGGAACTCGATAGTGAGTGTTGTAACCGAGGACAGACGATTTTTACACACTTCAGCACTCGGCGGTCCAGTTCTGTGAGCTCGTGTGGCCTACCACTTCACGGCTGAGCTGTTGTTGCTCCTAGACGTTTCCATTTCACAATAACAGCACTTACAGTTGACTGGGGCAGCTCTAGCAGGGCAGACATTTTATGAACTGACTTGTTGGAAAGGTGGCATCCTATGACGGCCATTCTACTGCCAATGTTTGTTTATGGCGATTGCATGGCTGTGTGCTCGATTTTATACACCGGTCAGCAACGGGCGTGGCTGAAATAGCCGTATGCACTAAATTGAAGGGGTGTCTACATACTTTTGTACATATAGTGTAGGTTAAAACCTCTCTAGGGTATGTGGGACGCTAGCACCTGGCCAACATCCAGTGAGATTGCAGAGCGCCAAATTCAAATACAGAAATACTCATTATAAAAATTCAGAAAACAAAACATTTTACATAGGTTTAAAGATTAACTTCTTGTGAATCCAACCATGGTGTCAGATTTTTAAAATGCATTACGGCGAAAGCATACCGTACGATTATTTGAGAACATAGGCCAGCAGACAAATCATTACAAACAGTAACCAGCCAAGTAGAAGAGTTACACAAGTCAGAAACAGAGAGAAAATGAATCCCTTACCTTTGATGATCTTCATATGGTTGCACTCAGAAGACATTCATTTACTCAATAAAAGTTCCTTTTGTTCGATAAAGTCTCTCTTTATATCCAAAAACCTCCGTTTTGTTCACGCGTTTTCTTCAGTAATCCACAGGCTAAACGCAGTCACAACAGGCAGACAAAAAATCCTAATTGTATCCGTAAAGTTCCTAGAAACATGTCAAACGATGTTTATATTCAATCCTCAGGTTGTTTTTAGCCTAAATAATCGATAATATTTCAACCGGACAATAACGTTGTCAATATAAACGGTAAACATGAAAGGCACTCTCTCGGTCGCGCGCATGAAAAAGCTCTGTGACACAGCAGGGTCCACTCATTCAGACTGCTCTTACTTCCTAATTTTTCAGAATACAAGCCTGAAACAATTTCTAAAGACTGTTGACATCTAGTGGAAGGCATAGGAACTGCAATTTGAGTCCTAAGTCAATGGATACTGTAATGGCATTGAATGGAAAACTAAAAAAAACAACAAAAAAACTACTTCCTGAATGGATTTCTCAGGTTTTCGACTGCCAAATCAGTTCTGTTATACTCAGACACGGTTTTAACAGTTTTGGAAACTTTAGAGTGTTTTCTATCCAAATCTACCAGTTATATGCATATCATATCTTCTGGGCCCGAGTAGCAGGCAATTTAATTTGGGCATGCTTTTCATCCAAAATTCCAAATGCTGCCCCCTACCCTAGAGAAGTTTTAATGATAGATTTGTGAATATAGCTATGCAGCCAGATTCATGATTGGTGTGTGCAGTGCAGTCCTCCCAAACAGCCATTATGTGTCCCTAACCATTATCCATGAGATTACCACCCATTTTTAAATGTCAAGTTCAACAATGTATGTAATAGTTATATTATGGATGGAAACCCTTAAAAGAGATGCAAAATAAATCACAAGTTCAGGGACAGTATTTGGGCCAGACATCTGTGGAGAAGACTGCTTTCTAACAGTTGTCTGCATGTCGAATCAATCATACTGCATGCATTACATCTCTGCCTTAGTAGCAGTAATGGGTTATATGTCCATTTCACAAATATATATAACTCTGATAATTTATTGAGACTTCCAGAGAATAAACCTGGCTGTGCTGATCAATATCAATGTCTTGAGTCATACTGGTCGTGCAGGCAATGACAGCACTTGGAAGCGGCAATGGTGTGCTTGCGCTTTATTGATGGAGGGCCAGGTCTTTTAGTGGACAGTAATATTCAATTCCACAGAGATCCCTGGCCTAGCTCCATACCTCCTAGGTGGAGCTATTGGGCACGTTCCAGGTCGTTTTCATTGCAGTCGCGCTGCACAGATTATTATCTCTCACAATGCCTGAAGGCACCACAGTAGTATTACACAGCAATCTTAAAAACATGCTGTTTTCAAGGAATTGTTAACCTCTTTGGGCTGGGGGGCAGTATTTTCACACTCGGATGAAAAGCGTGCCCAGAGTAAACTGCCTGCTACTCAGGCCCAGAAGCTAAGATACGCATATTATTAGTAGATTTGGATAGAAAACACTCTTTGAATGATGTCTGTGGATAGAAAACTGTTTGATTGATGTCTGTGAGTATAACAGAACTCATATGGCAGGCAAAAACTTAAGAAAAATCCAACCAGGAAGTGGGAAATCTGAGGTTTGTAGTTTTTCAAGTGATTGCCTATCCAATATACAGTGTAAATTTGGTCAGATTGCACTTCTTAAGGCTTCCACTAGATGTCAACAGGTCTTAAGAACGTTGTTTCAGGCTTCTATTGTGAAAGGGGAGCGAATAAGAGCTGTTTCAACAAGGGGTCTGGCTGAAACCCTTTAGTTTAGTCACGCGCGCAGCCGTGAGCACGAGCTTCGTTCCCTTTCCTTTCTAAAGACAAAGGAATTGTCCGGTTGGAATATTATTGAAGATTTATGATAGAAACATCCTAAAGATTGATTCTATACATCGTCTGACATGTTTCTACAAACTGTAAAGGACATTTTTTGACTTTTCGTCTGGACTTTGTAACCTTGTGCATTAGTGTACTAAATTCGCAAACAAAAAGGAGGTATTTGGACATATATATATGGACTTTATCGAACAAAACAAACATTTATTGTGGAACTGGGATTCCTGGGAGTGCATTCCGATGAAGATCATCAAAGGTAAGTGAATATTTATAACGCTATTTTTGACTTCTGTTGACTCCACAACATGGCGGGTATCTGTATGGCTTGTTTTGGTGGCTGAGCGCTGTACTCAGATTATTGCATGGTGTGTTTTCGCTGTAAAGCTTTTTTGAAATCTGACACAGCGGTTGCATTAAGGAGAAGTATATCTTTAATTCTATGCATAACACTTGTATCTTTCATCAACGTTTATGATGAGTATTTCTGTATTGATGTGGCTCTCTGCAAAATCACCGGATGTTTTGGAAGCAAAACATTACTGAACATAATGCGCCAATGTAAAATGAGATTTTTGGATATAAATATGAACTTTATCGAACAAAACATACATGTATTGTGTAACATGAAGTCCTATGAGTGCCATCTGATGAAGATAATCAAAGGTTAGTGATTCATTTTATCTCTATTTCTGCTTTTTTGACTCCTCTCTTTGGCTGGAAAAATGGCTGTATGTTTTTTGTGACTAGGCGCTGACCTTACATAATCGCATGGTATGCTTTCACCGTAAAGCCTTTTTGTAATTGGACACTGTGGTGGGATTAACAATACGTTTATCTTTAAAATGGTGTATAATACTTGTATGTTTGAGGAATTTTTATTTTGAGATTTCTGTTGTTTGAATTTGGCGCCCTGCACTTTCACTGGCTGTTGTCAAATCGATCCCGTTAATGGGATTTGATCCCTAAGAAGTTTTAAATTAATGTTAACTATTTTGGTTGTAATATCATCACCTCTTTGAAGAGCATAGTCACAACTACACATTTCTGATTATTCCATGCAAAACAATTGCACACATTTAGCTTGAGTTATACAGCAGTTAACTGGATGCTTTTCATGATCAGTAAACATCAATTGATCATGTGATTTCAGATACGCGAGGGTAGCCTCTCTCTCGCTCAATATTGGACACCATTAATTGGATATTTGAGGGATTTAAAATAAAAGTGAACTATAATTGACGAGTGGTTTAGGTTAATTTCCCAAGCTTTTTGGGCTCTGCCTGTCGAGCAGCAGAAGGGCACATTTGCCGATGTACTGTTAGCTGATAATGTTTACTTTGCAAGCTACCAGTAGAAACTTTGTACAGTTGGCTAAACATATTAATCAAAGGGAAGTTTGTTTTAAAGTGTTTGTCCTATATCAGAGATAAGAAGAAAAAGAAGAGACACAACCCTTTTGTTATCCACTAAACTACTTCCATAAATACTGCCATTCATTTTCTAACTGGTACTGGGCTACCTTCTGGCGAGGCTTGTGGGCGTCCTAGAGCAAAACATGTACGTGTCCGTGAAAGACTCACCTTTCTATAGAGGGATCATATTAGTGTGTAGCCCAAACTGTTGGGACGCTACAGACAGAAGTTGGCAGATCGGCGGTACCAACTTCAGACGAGTCCCGTGACGCTTGTGGGGGTCGTAGAGTAAAACATGTAGGTATTCGTAAGAGTCTCACCTTTCCATAAGGGAGTCACTTTTCACCACCGATGTGTTCTATTGAGCCCATGCAAAAAATATATCTTTAGCTTAAAACAGAGATTTTTATGGGGATGTTTTTATGCTAATTTGATTTCCGCAAGGCCGCGTAAAATGACTCGAGGGTTAATCACGATTGCTGCTGACAGACATGATAGTCTACATTGATTGATAGACCACGTCAAATTGGCTAGCTAGCTAATAACAGATCACATCTCTTAACAAGCCAACTTTCAGGGGATTAACAAGATGGCAAGCAAATCGAACAATATTTGGATATAGCCATCTATAGTGGTGATGACAGTAGTCCGACTGACAACTTTACTAGGACGAGGACTTGCCGATGTCAAGCTCTTTTCAACAGCCTAATCTGATGAAGCAACTAAATGACACATTGTTTGCTTAGCTGGCTACATGCCAATAGATAGGCTATCCTCACATATCTGAAATGACATGATCAATTAATGTTTACTGATCATAAAAAGCACCGATGTGGAAGAATCAGAAAAGTGTAGTCTGACTATGCTCTTCGAGAGGTGACTATATTAAAGCCAAATAGTTGGCTAGGTAGCTATAACATTTAACAATCCCTTGAAAACGACGCATAATTGTCAAAGATTTTAGCGGAGCTGGGGGTCTCCTTGCCCCCCAGCAGCCAGTGCTCTGCACTGTATTGTAACGTTTTAATGATAATGACCTATTGCTTATACCTATCCAACCCTTTCAGATCTAAATTAAGTGCCTATGTTGTATGGGCTAAGGATGGATTTGTAATTGTGCATCAGTGGTACCTGCTGGACAGAAGCGCTGCTCGGGCCCATCGTAAATGGCCAGGTTGTTGGCCACAGGGATGCTGTCGTCCTTCAGGGTGAGGTGGGGGGGCTGGTCCCCCTCGTGGTTGGTACCGCTCAGAGCCACAGAAGAGAGCAGGTCGAAGCTCAGCTTGCCATCAGGCTTGGGGTACTCGATGGGCGTGCACTCCTTAGCCGGTTTCAGTTGGGCTGAGTCCAAGCCTAGGGTAAAAGAGTTGGGAGTTATCAAACCTCGGTTGCAGGCCAGATAAAACATTGGTTTGTTCCTTAAAGCAATTCTCAGCATGAGTGCATGATTTTGATGTGCATATAGCAAAACAGTTGTTGCCTTGTCCAATAAGAACTAGGCTAAAACAGAAACAGACCATCTTTCCTGATGAATACGTCATACAATATGCTGTTATGCATATGCATCAATATGCTGTACCTGCATGTTTCAGTGTCCATGGCTCCTTCCCTCTAAGTATCCAGTAGAAGACACCAGTGTAGACCATGCCCCCGTACAGTCCAAAGTAGTTGTGAAACGACGGCCTGATGTTCCTCACTGCGTACAGCTCTTTCCAGATCCAAGACTTCTTCAAATTGTCCTCATACTCCGGTATGTGAAGTCCTGGAGGACAAATGAAAAGAAGTATAATTGTATTCAGATGACAGTAAAATGTTAGAGATGATCTTGCACCCACAAATTAAAATTGCTCATTTACTTTGTGTTTTTCTTTTAATAAAATAAAATAAATTTACATACAAAAATGACACACTGGAGAAAAGCAATTAACATATTCCCCCCCCCCCTGATTAGCATTAGCGATAAATGTCTCAACAAATTACACTCTTTAATAGTGTATTCATTGCATATTTTATAGTGTAGAAATGTGCCTTTGGCTTCACAGAGTTGTGTGTGTGTGAGGGAGCATTTAAATGAAAGGAAAAGGTTTTGGTCTGGTTTAACCTACCTGCCGTTTCAGATGCTGGGTCTTCGGCTGTGACTTTGGGGAAGATGGCCTCTGCGGCCAGCATGCCGCTCTTCATGGCCGTGTGGGTGCCTTTGATCTTTGGTACATTCATGAAGCCCGGACTGCATCCGATAAGCATCCCCCCAGGGAATGTCACTTTAGGGAGGCACTGGATGGAGGAAGACAGGTAAAGATTATAATCTTGAATGTAATGGTAAAATGCTTTCATGGAATAAGAACCAGTGGAAAACCTGACCTAAGATTCACGTATTTCCCATTTTTGATACCGAGACACACATTAACGTTACGAAAATGTGGCGCAGGACAGCATTTTTATTTACCCCTCCTGATTAGGGTTTCCATCCATGGTGCTCAGAATGAGAGAAATCCCATTTAGATTATAAAAAGAACATGCAAGTCGAGGATGCAACAATGTGTGGTCCTTCTTACCGAATTCAGATGTGCATTTTGAAGATGTTAGAATAACTCTCCACGTGTACTTTTCCTCAGCCAACAAGATGAGTTACGAACAGCAAAATCACTAGCCTATGTCAATCTACTATCCCCCATAGTAGAAAAGTTTACCTATTGTATTGGTCAGCTTTTCGAGAAAGAAACAGCCTACTCCAAACTGACTCTGGAACAGTTGTGGGACGATAGATCTCAAATTCATGCAACCAGTGGGCCTAGGCTACATACAAATAAACCTTAAAAAGCAATGAGTCTGATGCAACAGATCTGAATGTTTAGCTTAAAATGTTGATAAACTGTTCATTTCTTTACATAAAACGTAGCGATGCGCACAAGGCAGTAAGGCAACGCGCGAATGTTTGTTCCATAATGCAATTCATTGGAAAACACCATTGTGAAAGTGCACCACATATGCAAGCGGTTTCATGTGACAAAGATGAAAATATCTGTTTGAAGTGTTGAAAGAGGGGAGCTCTAATATGGGTTGCTAATATGACTAGGATTTTGCCTTTGTCCAGTAGCCAATGAGAGAAAGTTGATAAAAAATAATTGCCTCCACGGATATGGTCTGATTTTGGCTAGGCTACCTTGAAGCAAGGTAAGACATGCCTCATAATATGTAGTAAAACGTTCAGGTTTCAAACAATTAAGTATATGTTTTCAAAATGCATACTGCCTCCAGCTCATTGCAAAGTGGTGTGTGACGATCTGATGAAGGCTGCCTTCCGTTGTCTATGCATTTGCTGTTTGAGATGCTGTAGCAGCTGCTCTCGCGTTGTCTGACAGATTTTACACTCAAAGGCTCTGTATCTATATGCATGTGATAAATAAGATACATACATACTGTACATACGCTCATTTAATTATGCATTTAACCTATAGGACGATAAGCATGACCAGTCAAATGTATTTCCATCAATAGGTTAAAAAGCATTATTTCGCAATAGGATTTTTTTTCTTCTCCAGGGCAATTTGCCGGCGCCAATTTTATTTATCACCGAAAAGCTGGCTATTATTGGCTAACAGAAACCTTGGCAGAGAACCACACACACACATACCTTTGAGTAGTACATAAAAAAAATACACACACCTGATAGCCTCCCTCGTTGAGCGCCCTGGCTCCGTAGGCAATTCTGTTACCTCCCTCCAGGGTCTTGGCAACGAAGGGATGGTGCTTCCAGCGCTGGAACTCTCTGAAGGGGCTGAGGTAGGGGTTGGTGTAGTCAAGACCAACCTGGAAGTGGGGAAATACACAGCATTACGATTTTGATACAATCAGTCATTGACCTCAATGTATGATCTTCATAAAAGTTTGAGTTATCACATATCTCAAGTCGTCCCTTTAGGCCCAAGCTGGCCTAATGAAGCTTCACAAGATAAGTTGACAAGCATCCCCTTAAAAAGCCAATTGGATAAAGAGAAGGGTAGAAGTATAGTGCATTGTCATACACTGACCTCAGTTTAACAAATGTTATTTCATTTAGTGTTTAAACCGTTTCCAAGTGTTAGCATGACTGGTAGTTTGGCAGTTGACATCAATGGCAAGGAGCCAAAATGGCTGCCATAACCGGGACTCACCACAAAGCCCAAGGCCACCAGTGGCTCGCCCTCGTTCAGGTGGTAGAGGAAGGAGCCGCCATACGTGTTCCTGTTCAACGGCCAGCCCACCGAATGCTCCACTCTGCCCGGCCTCCACTTCTTCTCATCAATCAGCCACAGCTGGTTAGACAGAAAAACAACATTCATGTAAGTCGTTGTGCATAAAGCATCTGCTAAATGACAAAAATGTAATGAATATGACATTCTGATTTGGTTACATTATGATATCTGTATTGTATGACTGATTAAAAACAGATTATTTGTTTATTCGTTCCAAATACAGTTGCTTTGGGATTTTACCTCTTTCAGGCCAATGGCGTAGGTCTGTGGTTCACAGTTCTCCCTGAGGTTGAACTGCCTGTAGAGCTGCTTGGCCAAGTGGCCGTGGCAGCCCTCTCCGAACAGGGTCACTTTAGCATGGAGCTCCATCCCCCTCTCAAACACATCCTGCAGAGGCAAATTGAGAGGAACATTTTATTCTGATATACCAGGGATGAGGCTATTTGTCGCTTTCATAAAACAAATTATATTCTATTCAGTGCTGATTCTTCCTCGTTTTTATAAAATTCAGTTTTTACAGTCAAACTCTATACTGTACAAAATGACCATACATAGGAGAAAAACATTTGTACTTTGTCCAAGGAAAATAACTTAAAACTTTCCGTACAGTGATGAGTCCATTTTATTGACATAAATCTGCATAAGTTTACCTTTGGCGAACCATCCTTAGCGATGCCCACGTCATTGGTGGCAATTCCTTTCACACTTCCATCTTCATGAAACAAAACCTTAAAAACAAAATCTGAAATTTAAAACACTTTTGAAAGTAGAATGATACCTCAAGCAAACACGATCAATGAAAGCCAGTCACGATACGTCAACACATCAGTGAAATCCGATCTCAGGCATGAAAAGGGAGCTGGCTCAAAATATCAGTCTATATCTGGTCAAAGGCATACAATTATGTAAATGTTTACTGAGAAAAAGCTGACGTTCCAGGAAAGATCAATGTAGCTTGTCAATGGTAATTATCACGCCAATATTAGTAAGATGGCCTGTGTTTTCTGAAATTGTCATGAATGGTGGGCGGTGCTCACCTCAGCAGCAGCGTAGCCAGGGTATATCTCCACTCCCAGCTCCTCAGCCTGCTCTCCCAACCAATGTACAAAGTGACCCAGCCGCACAATGTAGTTCCCATGGTTGTTCATGGGCAGACCTGTGGGGGAAAATTAAAAAATTTAATAGAATGAAAAACAAAGACTGCACATACCATAATAGCTTTATGTTTAGGACAGAGCTTACAGGTGACAAGCTAGAGTTGTCATTTGAAAAGATGTCCTGTAAAACATGCATGTGACTTTACCTGGCAACATTGGGACAGGGATTCTATATTTCTCGGTTAGAATACTAAATAAATCCTCGGTCACTGGTGTGTTCAAGGGTGCCTAAGAGAAGAGTACACAAATAACAGAACACTTTATTTTTTGCCTAGGTGTTGCTTGCAAGATGTTCCCTATGTAAGGGAGGAAGAAGAAATTCGAAACGGCAGCCTTTCAGTTACTGGCTCAACGCTCTTAACCGCTAGGCTACCTGCCGCCATACCTAACTGCAGACGTATCATAGTGTTGTCTAGGACTGTGATGTACTCTCAACGTTATGTCTGTGATAGTTACGTCTGCAGTTAGGTATGGCGGCAGGTAGCCTAGCGGTTAAGAGCGTTGAGCCAGTAACTGAAAGGCTGCCGTTTCGAATCCCTGAGCCGACAAATCTGTCGATGTGCCCTCGAGCAAGGCACTTAACCCTAATTGCTCCTGTAAGTCACTATGGTTAAGAGCATCTGCTAAATTACTTAAATGTAATGTCTGAGACTAAAAAAATAAAACAAAGAATATGCCAGGTCCATATCCTGTGTGTATCTGCGAATTATGCTGCATATTTCCCTCACAACCTTTCCATAGACTGGCAACCTTTAGACTGGCAACTTTTCTTAGACTGACGTGCTCAATACTTAAATAATAGAGAGCAGAGTTGTGGACCATTTCATTTGAAATCTCTCTCAGTGGAAAGAAACTCCTGCAGAGTGAACTCAGTGTGAAGATGCCCCTTTCCTCTGAATGACATTTGAACATTTTCAACAGACCTGCTGAAGCAGCCCTCAGATGGGAGTGCATTTAATTTATAAATCTATCCCTCTCTCAGTAGAACTAGATAGGGCACATCTCCACAGGAGTGTAATTCAATTCATGAATGTGTATGGCCCACTGACTCCAACTCTGCTATAACTAAACAGAATAATGTAAGGAAAATCCAAATATTAGCACATAGATCAAAGTTTTTGCAGAAATGTTCAAATTTGCCCTGGGTGCATGTCACCAGTAAAGTAAGTTTGCCTGATAGCCCTAAAGGCTTGCCAGGTAATTATTGATGTCGCTGCCCATCTCCATTACCCAGAATAAGGAATACACACATGAGCAAGCAAGCAAGCGAGTAGAGTAGGGCTGTCCCAGACAATTTAAAAAAATCTTGGTCGACCAAGAGTCGTCTGTTCTTTCGACGAATAGATTGGTCAACATTTTTCCAGTGTATTTTTCCATATATAGACACATCCTATGGGTTTTAATCTAATCAACTATATGCACTGAGCTTGTCTAATGCTTTAAGCGCACTGTTTGATGAAATAATTAATACACACAAATAACTAGAGGGAGTCTGACCGCAATTGATTTGATTGTGCGGGCTGGGCTTAGACTTGCTGCGCTGTATATACACTTATTTTTTAAAGACAGCTAGTGACCGACTAATACCCGTTGTTTTTCACTCCCCCCTGCTGCAGCGACCACCACCGAACATCAACAGTGTTTATCACGCTGTCCGTGTTGCTGAAGCGGCAACAAAATTACAGCCATTTCTGACTGAAAAGTTCTGTTACGGAAATCCCTCATTTGTTAAAAGGAAAAACATTCCCTACTACCTTAACTCTTGCTCTCTTTCCATGACACATGTATGCATCACATGCACGTGACCAATAGGGCCTGACCTATAGCACATCATAAAAATGGTTATAACAAACTCTGAACACATTAACACGTGACAGCAAAATGGATGCGGAGGACAACTCGAAACAGAGGAATGTTTGTTTACTCGTTGCTCAGGACATGGAGGGGAAGTCAGATGTGTGGAATACATTTGACTAGTTGTGGAAAATACTGGAGATCAAGAAAAATAAGTTAAGGAACAATATAATTTGACTGTTTAGAACAATGTCAACCCTAAATAAATGATAAGCGTACTAGAGAGTCTGTTGTAATGTTTTTTTTTGTTGTAAAGCCTTTATTACAGCAAAGACTAATCAGTCGCAAGCATTCGTGAAAGCAACTGCCAAAATGGAACTGTTTATTCATTGTTTACAGCTAATTATTCCCCAAAATGTTGTGGTTATTTTATTTTAAAACTAAAATGCTTGATTGCATTTCAAATCATGAATGACTCGTATGCCGTGTGATGACTTGAACAAATTAATGATTGGTTCATACAGTAGCCCAAGTAATGAAATATAGGCCTAAGTTACGGTATTAAGATAACACAGGATGCGCCCTTAGGCCTACAGTTCGATCGATGGTGGTAATACAAGACTGCTATAATAAGTCTACTAATAATAATGATATGACTTATTATAATGATCATAATAGTAATAATAACAAGGAGGGTTATTATTATTATTTTTCTGACCTTTGGAACAGTGTAAACACAAAGCTAATTACAAGTAATACCAGAGAGGCTGTTCTAACGGAAGAAAAGTGTAAAGCCTTTATTACAGCATAACAAAGATGAAAAACAGTCGATTGTGAAATTGTTTATCCTACATGTGGTTGCGTGAGGCTTGGTGCTCACGGAAATCAGTAGGCTATTAAACAAACACTCAAACAGGCAATAGAAGCAGGATGTCTTACTTCTGTAGACATACAGTGCAGTTGTAAAGTATTCAGACCCCTTCACTTTTCCCACACTGTTACATTAGTGTTATTCTAAAATGTATTAATTTCCCCCCCTCAATCTACACACAATACCCCATAATGACAAAGCGAAAACAGGTTATTAGAAATGTTTGCAAATTTATATTAAAAAAAAAACAGAAATACCTTTTTACATAACTATTCAGACCCTTTGCTATGAGACTCGAAATTGAGCTCAGGTGCATCCTGTTTCCATTGATCACCCTTGAGATGTTTCTACAACTTGATTGGTGTCCACCTGTGGTACATTCAATTGGCTGGACATGATTTGGAAAGGCACACACACGTCTATATAAGGTCCCACAGTTGACCGAGCATGTCAGAGCAAAAACCAAGCCATGAAGTCGAAGGAATTGTCTGTAGAGCTCAGAGACAGGATTGTGTCGAGGCACAGATCTGGGGAAGGATACTGAAAAATGTCTGCAGCATTGAAGGTCCCCAAGAACACAGTGGCCTCTATCATTCTTAAATGGAAGAAGTTTGGAACCACCAAGACTCTTCCTAGAGCTGGCCGCCCAGCCAAACTGAGCCATTGGGGAGAAGGGCCTTGGTAAGGGAGGCGACCAAGAACCCAATGTTCACTGACAGAGCTCCAAGAGTTCCTCTGTGGAGATGGGAGAACCTTCCAGAAGGACAACCATCTCTGCAGCACTCCACCAATCAGGCCTTTATGGTTGAGTGGCCAGGCAGAAGCAACTACTCAGTAAAAGGCACATGACAGCCCGCTTGGAGTTTGCCAAAAGGCACCTAAAGGACTTTCAGATCACGAGAAACAAGATTCTCTGGTCTGATGAAAGCAAGATTGAACTCTTTGCCCTGAATGCCAAGCGTCATGTCTGGAGGAGACCTGGCACCATCCCAATGGTAAAGCATGGGTGGGGTGGGGATGTTTTTCAGCGGCATGGACTGGGAAACTAGTCAGAATTGAGGCAAAGATGAATAGCTAAGTACAGAGAGAATCTTGATAAAAACCTGTTCCGGAATGCTCAGGACCTCAGACTGGGGTGAAGGTTCACCTTCCAACAGGACAACGACCCTAAGAACACAGCCAAGACAACGCAGGAGTGGCTTCGGGACAAGTCTCAATGTCCTTGAGTGGCCCAGCCAGAGCCCGGACTTGAACCTGATCGAACATCTCTGGAGAGACCTGAAAATAGCTGTGCAGCGAAGCTCCCCATCCAACCTGACAGAGCTTGAGAGGATCTGCAGAGAAGAATGGGAGAAACTCCCCAAATACAGGTGTGCCAAGCTTGTAGCATCATATCCAAGACAACTCAAGGCTGTAATCGCTGCCAAAATGCTTCAAAGTACTGAGTAAAGGGTGTGAATACTTATGTAAATGTGATTTGAGTTATTTTTAATACATTAGCAAACATTTCTAAAAACCTGTTTTTGCTTTGTCATTATGCAGTATTGTGTGTAGCCTGAGGAATAAAAAAATAAAAAAATCTATTTCATAAATAAGGCTGTAACAAAATGTGGAAAAAAGTCAATGGGTTTGAACACTTTCCGAATGCACTGTATCTAGCTGGCAAACATTTAGTTGTGAATTCCATACTGTAACTGCTACACAACAGTGAGTGACTCAAGGCGCCGGTCTCTCATTGTTGTGTGCTTGTAAACAAACACAACGTGACTGGGGACTACATGTAAGCTTCATAATGAAAAAAATCCAAATTAACGCAATCTTCTTTATCTCCTAATGTATTGCACAAGTTGACTGCAGGTATTTACTTAAAGTAGCTACAAATATACACATTTATAAAACAAAATGTAAAGGAAATAGTTTCAACAATGTTGAAAAACCATTGCATGGTATACCGCCCAAGCCTAACAGATACAACGTTGGGGACAGGTCTCTGAATGTCCCAACAATTGAAGCTGGAGACAGATTGTATAGGGCCTATACACACACACACGAGATGACACTAACATACCCCTCTCTCCTTCCAGTCTGGGAAGAGTTCGTTGAGGGCGCTGGGCTCCAGGCAGGCCCCGGAGAGGGTGTGTGCTCCGATCTGAGACGCTTTCTCCACCAGGCACACACGCAGCTCCTTCTCCTGCTCTTTGGCCAGCTGCTTCAGCCGGATGGCTGCAGACAGCCCCGCGGGACCCCCTCCCACTATCACCACATCAGCCTCGTCAGCAAACCGCGCCATCTCCACACCTGGACAGAAACAAAATGCCACACACAAATAGGTATGTGTCACCAAGTGGGTTTGGAACCTCGGTCGTCTGAGCAGCACAAGAATGTACTAGCCCACTGAGCTACAGCCTAGTCATTAGCTTGGGGGAGATCACACAAATCTTCAGGTCTCGGGCAAGGTTACACAAGCCTCCATAAAAACAAACTGGAATATTAGTATGTAGTACTATCTGAATGTCAAAAGTAGAAACTTGTAGTTTTGACATCAGTGTTAATTTGCAACAGCATCCCATAGATGCACATTGAAGGACAACTAGTATTTTCCACAAGCACATGGAGTAGCCAGCCAAATATAAAAAGTTGACAGCCAGGATCCCCCAGGATTGCCGAACAAGCTCTATTTTTCGTGGCCTCTGGTACATTCGAATGCCGTGATTCAATCTGAAATACAAAGCGATTATTTAACACTTTATTAAGTTTACCTCCCTCATTGGACACATTAGTTGTGGTATTGTGTTTATAATTTAAATGACCGAAAATTTATGAATTCAGTGTATTGTTATATAATTTTCTAGGCCTTGAAGATCAGGACTATTTTCTAAGTAAGAGAACATTAAACTTTTATTTAAATGTGTTGTACATTAACCTGTCTTCGAGATTAAAGTATTTTACTGCAAGATATGAATTGACACAATTATGTTTGATCTTCAAATAGTTTATCAAAACAGAATTTTGGCTATTTACTTAATTTATTTAATAAATAAATCAAAGGTTCAATTTAAAAATCTATTTTTTTATTTTACCAGGTAGGCTAGTTGAGAACAAGTTCTCATTTGCAACTGCGACCTGGCCAAGATAAAGCATAGCAATTCGACACATACAACATAGTTACACATGGAATAAACAAAACATAGTCAATAATAGGGTAGAACAAAAAGAATACAAAAAGTACAGTGGGGCAAAAAAGTATTTAGTCAGCCACCAATTGTGCAAGTTCTCCAACTTAAAAAGATGAGAGAGGCCTGTAATTTTCATCATAGGTACACTTCAACTATGACAGACAAAATTAGAAAAACAAAATCCAGAAAATCACATTGTAGGATTTTTAATGAATTGATTTGCAAATTATGGTGGAAAATAAGTATTTGGTCAATAACAAAAGTTTCTCAATACTTTGTTATATACCCTTTGTTGGCAATGGTCAAATGTTTTCTGTAAGTCTTCACAAGGTTTTCACACACTGTTGCTGGTATTTTGGCCCATTCCTCCATGCAGATCTCCTCTAGAGCAGTGGTGTTTTGGGGCTGTTGCTGGGCAACATGGACTTTCAACTCCCTCCAAAGATTTTCTATGGGGTTGAAATCTGGAGACTGGCTAGGCCACTCCAGGACCTTGAAATGCTTCTTACGAAGCCACTCCTTCGTTGCCCGGGCGGTGTGTTTGGGATCATTGTCATGCTGAAAGACCCAGCCACGTTTCATCTTCAATGCCCTTGCTGATGGAAGGAGGTTTTCACTCAAAATCTCACGATACATGGCCCCATTCATTCTTTCCTTTACACGGATCAGTCGTCCTGGTCCCTTTGCAGAAAAACAGCCCCAAAGCATGATGTTTCCACCCCCATGCTTCACAGTAGGTATGGTGTTCTTTGGATGCAACTCAGCATTCTTTGTCCTCCAAACACGACGAGTTGAGTTTTTACCAAAAAGTTATATTTTGGTTTCATCTGACCATATGACATTCTCCCAATCTTCTTCTGGATCATCCAAATGCTCTCTAGCAAACTTCAGACGGGCCTGGACATGTACTGGCTTAAGCAGGGGGACACGTCTGGCACTGCAGGATTTGAGTCCCTGGCGGCGTAGTGTGTTACTGATGGTAGGCTTTGTTACTTTGGTCCCAGCTCTCTGCAGGTCATTCACTAGGTCCTCCCGTGTGGTTCTGGGATTTTTGCTCACCGTTCTTGTGATCATTTTGACCCCACGGGGTGAGATCTTGCGTGGAGCCCCAGATCGAGGGAGATTATCAGTGGTCTTGTATGTCTTCCATTTCCTAATAATTGCTCCCACAGTTGATTTCTTCAAACCAAGCTGCTTACCTATTGCAGATTCAGTCTTCCCAGCCTGGTGCAGGGCTACAATTTTGTTTCTGGTGTCCTTTGACAGCTCTTTGGTCTTGGCCATAGTGGAGTTTGGAGTGTGACTGTGAGGTTGTGGACAGGTGTCTTTTATACTGATAACAAGTTCAAACAGGTGCCATTAATACAGGTAACGAGTGGAGGACAGAGGAGCCTCTTAAAGAAGTTACAGGTCTGTGAGAGCCAGAAATCTTGCTTGTTTGTAGGTGACCAAATACTTATTTTCCACCATAATTTGCAAATTAATTAATTACAAATCCTACAATGTGATTTTCTGGATTTTTTTTCTCATTTTGTCTGTCATAGTTGAAGTGTACCTATGATGACAATTACAGGCCACTCTCATCTTTTTAAGTGGGAGAACTTGCACAATTGGTGGCTGACTAAATACTTTTTTGCCCCACTGTATATATACAGTGAGTGAATGAGGTAAGATAAGGGAGTTAAGGCAATAAATAGGCCATGGTGGTGAAGTAATTACAATATAGCAATTAAAACACTGGAATGGTAGATGTGCAGAAGATGAATGTGCAAGTAGAGATACTGGGGTGCAAAGGAGCAAAAAATAAATAAATACAGTATGGGGATGAGGTAGGTAGATAGATGGGCTGTTTACAGATGGGCTATGTACAGGTGCAGTGATCTGTGAGCTGCTCTGACAGCTGGTGCTTAAAGCTAGTGAGGGAGAGATGAGTCTCCAGCTTCAGAGATTTTTGCAGTTCATTCCAGTCATTGGCAGCAGAGAACTGGAAGGAAAGACAACCAAAGGAGGAATTGGCTTTGGGGGTGACCAGTGAGATATACTTGCTGGAGCGCGTGCTACGAGTGGGTGCTGCTATGGTGACCAGTGAGCTGAGATAAGGTGGGGCTTTACCTAGCAGAGACTTGTAGATAACCTGTAGCCAGTGGGTTTGGCGACGAGTATGAAGCAAGGGCCAACCAACGAGAGCGTACAGGTCGCAATGGTGGGTAGTGTATGGGGCTTTGGTGACAAAACGGATGGCACTGTGATAGACTGCATCCAGTTTGTTGAGTAGAGTGATGGAGGCTATTTTATAGATGACATCACCGAAGTCGAGAATCGGTAGGATGGTCAGTTTTACGAGGGTATGTTTGGCAGCATGAGTGAAGGATGCTTTGTTGCGCTATAGGAAGCCGATTCTAGATTTGATTTGGGATTGGAGATGCTTAATGTGAGTCTGGAAGGAGACTTTACAGTCTAACCAGACACCTAGGTATTTGTAGTTGTCCACGTATTCTAAGTCAGATCCATCCAGAGTAGTGATGCTGGACGGGCGAGCAGGTGCGGGCAGTGATCGGTTGAATAGCATGCATTTAGTTTTACTTGTGTTTAAGAGCAGTTGGAGGCCACGGAAGGAGAGATGTATGGCATTGAAGCTCGTCTGGAGGTTAGTTAACACAGTGTCCAGAGGGGACAGAAGTATACAGAATGGTGTCGTCTGCGTAGAGGTGTATCAGAGAATCACCAGCAGCAAGAGCAACATCATTGATGTATACAGAGAAGAGAGTCGGCCCGAGGATTGAACCCTGTGGCACCCCCATAGAGACTGCCAGAGGTCCGGACAACAGGCCCTCCGATTTGACACACTGAACTCTATCAGAGAAGTAGTTGGTAAACCAGGCGAGGCAATCATTTGAGAAACCAAGGCTGTCGAGTCTGCCAATAAGAATGTGGTGATTGACAGAGTCAAAAGCCTTGGCCAGGTAATTATGTGATGGGCACTTTCTCAAATGGGTCTCTAAAATAAACAGAACAAATGCTCAAATAAGTTCTGGGTCCATAGGTGATAAGATATCAGTTAAATTAGTGAAATAATTAACAAGTGTTTGCAACTCTTTGAATTGCAGTATGTCATTAATAAAATAAAATGTTAAACTTGTTTTACAAGATTCTTTAAGAAGAAGTTGTAAGAGTCTACCGACTTCCAAAGGCTTCAAGCTTCCTTTTAAGAGGCATTTTCTCAGCTATCTGCAATAATAGGTATGACTGAAAAATGAAGCAGGTGTTAATCATGGGCTTTGCTACGCAGAAAGCAGCAGTTGATTACTCCATTGTCAACACTTGGATTAAATCAGTAGACCTATATAAATAATCTTTGAAAATACTATATACAGTGCATTCATTAAGTATTCAGACCCCTTCACTTTTTACACATTGTTAAGTTACAGCCTTATTCTAAAAAGATTTAATACATTTTCCTCAATCTACACACAATAACCCATAATGACAAAGTGAAAACAGGCTTTTAGAAAATGTTTGCAAATGTAGAGTGCGGCAGGTAGCCTAGTGGTTAGAGCGTTGGACTAGTAACAGAAAGGTTGAGAGAGGTTGTGAGAAAAACAAAGGTGTTTGGGTCTTGCATAATATAATGCATTCCATTTCAGACAGTGTGCCAAGGGTGAGGAGGATTACACAGTACCTTCCCATCGTGGGTCTTTGTCCCTGGGGAAGATTGTGTAGTGTGATGTTATGCGAGGCATCACTGCAGACGAGCAATTCCGTCTCCACATGTAGTGCTGTGGAGGTGCATGTTCCGCTTGCACTGTTTTCAATGCTCGTATACACCTCTGGGCTGCAAAGAACAAGGCAGATCCGGTCAGTGCCGACTGGGAGGAAGCTGATAAGGTTAGGTCCTACTGTATACCTTCAGAGTGTGTACACAAGTTACCTTATGCACAGTACAGACAGACAGTAAAAAGGACACTCAAGACATGACTTTGTTTACGGCTATCTTGATGACTCAAGTCATTATGGAAGTTTTATTGGAGTCATACAGAACTGTTACGCTGTACAATACATTGCAACTGAACGTGTCACTATTCTTCTGCGTAGCAGCCTATGAGATTTGTATGGGCGTATGTAGCAGTGGAGGTTTATCAGGAGGTAGGGGAGGACCATCCTACTCAGCAAATTTCATAAAAATAGTGAAACTTTTAAAAAAGTGATCCTTTTTAGATAAAACTATAGTAAATATATTCATGTCACCAAATAACTGATTAAACCTGTTTTGCAATTAAGTTCTACAGTAGCCTCAACAGCCTCTAGGGTAGCACCATGGTGTAGCCGGTGGGCAGCTATTACATTGACTTCAATACAAAACCCAGGAGGCTCATGGTTCACATCCCTTTTCCATAGACTTACACAGTAATTATAAACGACTTCCGGGGGACGTCCTCCAACCTATTAGAGCTCTTGCAGTATGAACTGATGTTGTCCATCCAATCAAAGGATCAGATAATTAATATAGTAGTAGCATAACCTACAGCTAGCTAACGCGGCAGTGCATATAATGCGGGGAGTAGTTGACTCAGAGAGAGAAAGACAATAGCTTAACAGTTGAACAAATTCATTTCTTCAAAAATTAATGAGAAGCAGCAGGGCTATATTTTGTTGTATTTCTTCTCTTCTTAGTTTACCTTTTACTTACTTAGGTTATGCAGCTAATTTAGCCTACTCAACAACCTGACTGAAAAAAGAGAGGAATGTTATTTATGTTAGCTTGTAGGCTAAGGCTATCCACCACTGCAACTCTTCCAAGTTAAGCTTTCGGTTTTATAAATTTATTGCCACTGGGGTCCGCTGGTGTAACTGCTAAACTACTTGCTGTACACTGTACTGCATGATTGTACACATGTTTTGTGGGTTTACTACATGTTAGATGTTAATATGGTAACATCGATGTAGGCTAAGTAGCGGTTATGGTATGAAGGTTTGGCTTGGAGAGGTTTTTGCACCTGGTCACAGACAGCGGTTGTGTTGTGCACTGAAGTCCACAAGCAAAGGGAAAAGGTGAGAGGAGAAGAGCGCGTAAATGTGAAAAGGAATTAAACAACGAGCAAAGTGATGTTGATGCATGCTTTGTGGCTGCTATGAGAGTGAACTGTGTGTGCAGGTGATCTGGGGGGAATTCATTCGGCTGATTCTGTTGCAAAACGTTTCTTAAATGGAATGAAACAGGGAGGGACCTACCTGAATTAATCAATACAAACTCTGATTTTTGACTAATGATTACACCCCTGATCAGCTTGATGCAGGCAAGAGTGTGCAAGGTCGGTATTGTAAGTTTCACTATGTCATCTTGATTAATCCAATTTGTCTCTCGAACTGTGCACCTACATTATTAACTTTCATTTGTAGGCTAGGTTGTAGCAACCTCATGATGGGTATAGGGCAAATTCTAGTGTCCCGTAGAAGCGTGAACCCATCTATGTTAGATTGAGCTGGGTGAATGGTACAGTGTATGAATGACAGTTATCCAATATGCTATAATAGAAATAAGGCCATATACTTGTTATTTTGTCCTCCCTAATTTTGAACGGTACCAACCACCACTGATGTGCAATTGTCAATAGGCATGTAACCCACGTCCATTTAGGTCATGAGATTGTCAGCAAAAGAGTACTGGTATCAGCCAGTTAATTACGTTATCACCTATAGCAGTCAACAAATACGGCTAGCTTTCCCGAGACAAACAAATGATTCGTGCCTTGGCTTGTCAGTAGATTGACGCCATGAGACGTCACAACTGTCAATATTGACACTCACGGTCAAGCTAGCTAGCTAGCTAAGATAGTCATCCAATTACTTTTGAAAGTGCATAACTAATGATATTAGTTTAGTTCAATATTAGTTAAAAACGTACAAAATACTTAATGTATTTTTGCACGTACTAAACTAACATTGGCTGACCAAAGGACAATCGTTAGTGACCTATATTATAACAGTATTTGATTTCAACTTTGCCCTATATTTAGCTTAGCTAACTAGCTTAGCAAACCGAGCAAAGGTGCTAGACTGGAGCTACCGTTTCAAGATTCCACAAAGCTAATGTCAACCTTATTTACTAAGTAAATGTTAGCCAATGCCACTCTCAAATTATAGATAACTATCATTTACAAAATAGGTGAACCAATAAGTGTCAAAAGGCAAGACAGAGAACATATGGGAAATGACAGGCGTGTGAATAGCTGGTTACCTAACTTACCTTGAACTGAATATCTGCTAGCTGGAAACATCGTATGAGTTGGTCAGCTACTGCTAGTTAACTAGCTAGCAGCAGTCCTCTTTAGGTACTGACAAAGGGCTCTTGCAGCTCAGCCACCCCAATGATCATGCAAGTCTGTTGGGACAATAAAATTCGTCTCATAACAGACCATTGAAGTTGTCCGTAACTCCGCACAGTGCGCATATGCTTCAATGTTCTGGCACGTTCACGTGAGTCAAAAGAGGCGGTACCTGGGTAAATTTTGATCTAAAAACCGGAAATTAGTTACCTCTGTTTCGTTCCCTATGGGGAAAATTAATGGGGAAATAATAACGTTTTGGGATAAACCGCAACAATTAGGTCTGAGGTTAACACAAGCTTAGGAAATCTTATACGTTTAGTTTTTATACGTTTTTTATTGTTTTCAGTCAGTTTTTTATTTATTTTCGGCGTTTATCCAAAAACCCGACAAAAACTCAATTTATTTCACCATAGGCTTTGGCCAACAAGCCATTGCTGAGTTAGTGCCTACAAAAAGATGCCATTACTATTGCTTTCTATAGAACCCCACAGTGGACACATCATAATACCCATAAAACCTTGCAGTGAAACACAGAAATGGTTCTAATCATCTTCCACCATTCATTTTTTACATAGTGAATTTTACAAGCACTTAAAATGTAGTATGTGTTTGGTGTAGTTTTACCTTGGTGTGATGTTTTGATTACCATGTAATTCTCTCTTGGACAAGGTGAGTTTTATCAATATATTTACCTCAATTTACTCTGAATTTTTTATTAGCAACAGAGAGAACCTCAGCAAGGCAAAAAATCCTGAGGAAGTTCCTGCACTTCATCTTTAGCCGACATAGTCAGCTACCATTCACCAGCACGATCAGAGAGAGACCTGTGCCCAATCCATGATGAATCCATGTGCTGTATTGAAATTACTTGAATTAAGTGTTGAACTTCTTCCATCCCCTTTCTGTGTCTTAGCTAGCCACCGACTACACTTTAGCTAGCTAGTTGGCAGAGCAGTAGATCAATAAATTAGCCTAGATAGTTGTTTGTACAGTATATCGACTTTGGTGTCTATTTAAGACCTTATAGCATTTTTCAAGGATGAGCATAAGAGCATTAAAAGGGGAGAAGACACTGTAAATCTGGCAATGTGGACAAGTGCAGCTATTGTGAGGTGCAATTTACTGGTTTGGTCAGGGCCAGCATGAGGGATAAAGTTTATCCTGTGTCAGTGAGTGTATCTATTAAGTTAAGTTTGAGCATATTAGCAATACAATGTGTTCTATACAGCTGTCAACGTTCAACAAGGAAAGAGACACTTAATAAGCTATATAATCATTAACCAGATTACCCCGGATACCAGACTTAGGTGAGTGATAACTCAGTTCTAGAATGTTGTTATTGATGAGAATGTATCAAAAAATCTATTGACATTCAGAATCGACTTTGTTTAGACATTGAGCCTGTATTGTATTTGCATGACCAGAGACAAATCTTCAAAGGCACATTATTTATTTATTTACAGTCTTGATTTATAGGGTCCTTCCCACTATATGATTTACATGTCAAGTGATAAAATCCCAAGTTATCAATTACACATTTATGGAAAAACTGCACTTGTCCTTGAAAATTACAGTTGATGAAATATTCTACAGCTGTAATGTCATCAATCAAATCAAAGTTTATTTATATAGCACATTTCTTATAACAAATGAATTTCAAGGTGTTCAAAGTCATGCATTGAAAGACGTGGCACTTAACATCCTTCCTCTTGGCAGGTGTCTATAGGTGACCAGGGGATTCTCTCTACCTTATGCGAATGCCTCCGTGGAGCACATAAGTGTAGCCATATAGCCTAAGCCAGCCGTGCCCAACCAGGTGCAGTTAGTGGAGGACCTGTACCCGGCCGAAGACTACAACCCTCTGTCCAGGGGATCCCACCGAGGTGGCTAAGGAACCGTCTCCAGGGCAAGTTCAGTGGAATGGCATTATTCCATGAACCTGAGCCAGAACAACCGCTACCCTTCATCTCATCCCTGTCTGTACCGGACATTGTTTAGAAGCAAGGGAACCTGGGGCTTGCAGGTATCCTGGCTGGCATGGCGCTGTCGGTGGAGCAGCATGAGGCTTTACGGCAGGCAACAGTTAGACAGCGCACCAACCCCATCTGGCACACCATGAGGAGAGGGAGGTTGACGGCCAGCAGTTATGGAGCAGTGGTTAGGGCCAAGCCCGTTACTCTGTTGCTGCTAAAAAGGGTCCTCCGATCAGTCATTGGATGGGTTGTTGTCTGTAAAGTGGGGCACAGATAACAAAGAGGAGTGCATTAAAAATGGCTACAGGGATGGATTTGCAGGAGTCAAGGCTTTGGGTCATGGAGTCTGGGATCCTGGGTGCCTCACCGGATGGCCTGGTGGGCACCACAGCATTGGTGGAGGTCAAGTGTCCCTATGGTGCAAGGGATCTTACCACTGAAGAGGCAGTGAAGTCGAAGGATTTCTATATCAAGGAGGTAGGGTCTTACCACCTCCGTAAAGACCATTCTTACTGGTACCAGGTCCAAGGTCAGATCCTCATCACTGGAAGGGACACCTACTTCTTCGTTGTGTGGACCACCAAAGCCTCCATCATCATCCCCATCCAGCGTGACAACCTCTGACACTCATATTCCAAAAATATTCCACACAGTTCATACAAACACACTAGGCTCCCATAATAGGTTATATTACATACAAATAAAGTAATGTGGTTAACTTTATCATGGGCACAGTGGGAATTTATACATGTGATGTTCAAATTATTTCTTACCCCTGTGTCTTACTTGCTGAAGGCCCCAGTCACCCCTGCCTGTACCTGACATTGTTGAAAAACAAGTGAACAATGAATAAAGATCATACACAAACAAAAGGTTCCTAGAATAGATAATATTATATTCAAGTTTTGCTCAAAGCAGCCAACTAAAGTAATATAGTTAACTTAAGTTCAATCACAGGCTAGTCTGAATGCATCTCCTCAGTTTCATTAAGTAGTAAAACAGTTTACATTGCCTTTTATCATGGGAATATATATCTGGGATGTTTAAATGATGTCTTACCCCCAGAGTGAGTGAGAGAGAGAGTACATCACTTCCAGCAGATCTCCTTGCTGAGGATGTCGTTGATCATGCACTGCTTCTCGTGGGGTGAACTTGATGTTCCGCATGTCACGCCTCATGTCTAAAACATGGGGGAAATGGGACATGAAGTCAACGTTTCGATGCATCTACAAATTCAATGTTTTACACAATATTGCATCACATTTGATGAGTTACTGACCTGTCCGTCCACAGGCTTGATCTGCTGTAGTCTCCACAAGTAGACGCTCACACTCGGATCACAACTGGCACAAGATCTCCATGCACCGGATTGTCTGAGGGATACACTCCTGTTGGACTGGAAAACAGAGACATTTGGTTAGTGTTAGGTATTTTTCAATGCTGTATCTCCATCTTTATCTGGACAGAAAACACATTGTTTATCATAACACAAACAAACCTTGGACAATGTGACAATTGTCACACCTCATTGTTTGTTCTTGTTTCCCAATCAACAGTCTGGATCTTCCTCTTCTGCCATGGTGGATGAGCTACCTTTCCTGGTAAATACTGGGCCATTTATCTTTCCCCACAGAAAATGGCAGCTGCATACCAATGTTCTCACTGGGTTTCCAGTCCGCCCATCTGAAAGTAGCTAGCTAAATTAATGACTAAAATGGTAACATCTATATTAAAATACCATAACCCACAGACTTGACTATAGTAATGGTAAAATAGACTGGGCTTTGGTCTATCTGCACATCTAAAATCCTATTATGTGGATAGAACATTTCTGCTGGGATGGAGGAATTATCTGGAATGCACAATTAGATGATCAGGACAGTCTAGGGTACTATTTGCCTGAAGAGGTGAAGTATTGCTAGGAGCTATACGACTATACTTGTGATTCTAATTCTCAAGAGGAAAGTTAAAACCCTCAGCCGTGAGGTCACTGAGGAGGACCAACAGTAGTAGGGGGATCGTCTGAAATGAACTGAGATGCAGGGATGGAACATAAGGATTTTGGGCAATGGCCAGCAGACCATGATTTCTACTAGCATTTAGGTCCTATATCTGTGGCATGCAATGTTTGTAAAGGCAACATTTCACTGCTGTGTCAGGCTAGTTTGGCACATTTTATACTAGACATTTCACTGCTGTGTCAGAATAGTTTGGTACATTGTCCACTAGTCCAGTCTGAAAAGTACTAGCCTCGGGCTAGCTTAATTTCCATCCCTGACTCCACAGGTCATTTGATTAGTCATGTCCAACAGATGCACTAATGGAACAAAACTGTTTGTGTTGTGTATGGGAAAACATTGAGCCCACACGTCCTTTGTGAGCTAGCTAGCCAGTTAGTTAACGTTAGCTCACCGTTCCTGTAGTCACACTTTTCCACGAGATGACATGCTAGCTAATGTTAGCCCACCAGGATATTTAGTGAAAGTTTAACTAGCTAGTTACGTTAGCTCATCGTTCATGTAGTCAGACTTTTCCCCAGACCCCAGTGGTGGTGACATGCTAACTAGTCCACCAGGGCAGGGATATTTAATGTTTTCGCTAACATGCCTGTCGGGAAAGTCAGACTACACGACAGTGAGATACGGTGCAACATTAGCTAGCTAACGTTAGCTAATGTAGCCAACTAGGCAACCAAGGTGCCTAACTAGCTAGCCCACCAGGCAATATTAGCTGGATATATCCCTGCTCTGGTGAGCTAGCATGTCACCACGTGAAAAAGTATGACTACACAAACTGTAAGCTAAAGTTAACTAGCTGGCTAGTTCACGAAGGACTTGTCAATAATAATAGGTCACAACAGTCATTATGCTAGCCTATGCTGTTTTTATTTTTACTTGTAAGGAACATGCTTTGCACACGTAACTACAGTCGGTGGTTATCTAGCAAATTTTTAGGATGCACCGACATGACATTTTTGGCCGATACCGATATCCGATATTTTCCTTGCCAAAAGAAACAGATACCGATAACCGCTATTAAATATTTTAGGGCCTTTTAAGCATTCTAGTACAGTTAAATAGTTGAAACACACACTGACCAAAAAGTTATTTTGTTGGCATTTACGTATGTCCCCATTACCAGTAAAACATAATCAAAACCTATTTCTTTCACTTACTTACTGTGCTGTTTCGTTGTTCATTTGTTCAGTCGTTTCAATCTCAACCAGGATTTCATCATACATGTCAAGCAGTAAAGTTTCAGCTCTCTGTCCATGGCCTCTTCTGTCGTGGGTCCTCTTCGGTGCGCACTGTCACTGTGCACGTTTCCATATTGTTCAGCTGTGTCTGTAACATTTCAGGTAAACCCTGTTTCTTGTCTGTATCAAAGTAGCGGCCCTTGTACCTAGCATCGAGCATGGCGGCGACACAGTAAAGAGGCTCAAAGAATGCCACCGAATCACTTGTTCACAGCCTCTAGTAGAGTACTTTTGCAAGTTTTAACCCCACGGTCTGTGTTGGAAGTTTTGTTGAGCAGGGGTTTCAAGTGCCATGACAGAGGATATCACGTCTGCTGCAGACGCAGTTGATGAGCTTATTTCTCAAGTCAGTTGTTCGAATGTAGCTAGGAGTGTGTTCATGTTTCCAAGTTTCAAACATGTTCTCAAATGCCATTGAGATGGCAGCAGCGGTATGAGAACCAGCACATTCTTGAGCATGCAATACGGCTTTCCTCAGTACGAAATCCTTGTCGACCCACTGTGCTGTCAGACTCAGCATGCTCATGGGGCTGACATCGCTGGTCCAAATGTCAGTCGTGAAGCTAATAGCAGTGACGCCCATATCAAGTAGCTAATGGATGTGAGTTTCAACAATACTGTGTAACTCCGCTAGGGCAACATCTGAAAAATAGCGTCTACTTGGTAGTGTGTACCGGGGCTCGAGGTGCTTGACCAGTCGAAAGCCAACATCATCCACGACAGAGAACGATTGATTGTCAAGGGCAATGAATTCCATTATCTTGGCGTTAATGGATTTCGCCTTTGAGTTGTCTCGCTGAAATTTTCTTCCTCTTTCAAATGACTGCTCGACTTGAACTTGTTTAGTTGTTGGAAGTGTGTGTTTTTTTCTGCTTTTGTTCTGAGTAGTCGCTGAACGTCTGGGGATGATGCATTTTCAAATGAGTAATTAGGTTTGTGGTATTGAATGATTTCACTTTCTCCCCTCCTCGGGAAATAATAGGAGCACAAACGTTGCATATATGGCCTTTTTGTTATCTTCGTTTGAAACTTCTATATAGATCCACACAGCAGACCTTGTGGGCTAGGTTAGGAATGCTGTGTTGCACGTATAGCGCTGTATTTTTTGTGTGGCGTCATTACGTTATCTACCTACGTTTATATAGATATGCACGTCAGCTTTGACATCGGTTTTGCACACAGCACACAGCTTTAAACTAGACATCGGGCCGATGCCGATGTTGGCATTTTTAGCTAATATCGGCAGATTCCGATATGCTTACCAATATATTGTGCATCCCTACTAATTTTCATGAGTATCTAGCTAACCACAGATATTTGATCGAAACCAAAATAGCTTGTTAGTGTAATAGGTTGAAAAATTGTCACTAAAAATAGACACCCCCTAATTTTTAAAAAACCAAATTGTATGTGTCTTAATAAACTTTGGGCCAGTAACCGAAAGGTTGCTGGATTGAATCCCCGAGCTGACTAGGTAAAAAATCTGTCATTCTGCCCCTGAACAAACCCACTGTTCCCCGGTAGACCGTCATTGTAAATAAGAATTTGTTCTTAACTGACTTGCCTAGTTAAATAAAGGTAAAAACAAACAAACTATTTTCTACACGCTTTAGCAGTATTTAGCCCATCAGTCCAATAGATGGCGCTGTTTCACTGTGGTAGTGGGGAAAGCAACAAGTTCTGACCAAGCGCACATCATTTCCTTAGAATAAAGTGCCAGAACTGTCAAGACAATAACTTTTGTGTCCGTTTCTTGTTATCACTACAGGTATGTAACAGCACATTTAAACTTTCTAATATCGAAAGAACATCATAACATGCTGGGTGACAAACCAGTAAAGGGGTTAGTTATCATGTTTGGTGAAAGTTGTATGTGTTATTTTTGTATCAAACTGAGTGAGTGAAGAACGTGACAGAATTAATGAGTGTATGTTAGCTTTTATGCTAGCTGTGGTGGACACTATTTTACAAGTCACATAGAGCCGTTGGGGTTTTCTGAGTAAATGGACATGATTTCCTAGAAGTAATTTCGTAAAGAATCAATTTATTTGAGGTTTCTGAGTTTGTTTTAAGTGTTATTAGTTTTCTGTAAAATGATGCTCCCTGCCTGTGTCAACGGACTTTAGTGCAGGCAGTGCGGGTGCGAGAGAGACAATTTCATGGTTACACTAACGTTACTGTTTTGAAGCTGAATATAATGCTTATCTGTTTTCTACAAGTGTAGCAATATTCAGACACGTCAGTTGTTTATCTTTATCCATAAGTGTTTCGATTGTGAATGAGGAAATCTACTGTAGGTAAATTGCATTTATGTTGAATGTTAATGTGTGCACTTGCATGTGGATGAATGTTTTGTCATCACTTATCAATCTACAGTGATGTAAAAAGTACCCAATTGCCATACTTGAGTAAAAGTAAAGATACCTTAATAGAAAATGACTCAAGTAAAAGTCACCCATTAAAAGAATACATGAGTTGAAGTATTTGGTTTTAAATATACTTAAGTATCAAAAGTAAATGTAATTGCTAAAATATACTTAAGTATCAAAAGTAAAAGTAAAAGTATAAATCATTTAAAATGTTATAAAGCAAACCAGGCGGCACCATTTTCATAGTTAATAAAAAAAAAAAAATGTATTTACAGATAGCCGGGGGAAACTCGGACATAATTTACAAACAAAGCATGTGTTTAGTGAGTCCGCCAGATCAGAGGCAGTAGGGATGACCTTAGATGATCTCTTGATAAGTGTTTTCTTTAGGAATGTAGGGAAGTAAGTTTTCAAAAATGTAAAGATACCCCAACAAACGACTTAAGTAAAAATACTTCAAAGTACTACTTAAGTACATTACACCACTGTCAATCAATTTAAATTAATTGATAACCAAATATTTGAAATTAGAGAATTTAACTTAAAAAAAGCATATTAGAGAATAAAGAAAGTGCCAAAAATCACTTCAGAGGCCACCTTCAAAGTCAGTCTGAGGCCGGTAACATTAGAAGCTAGCAAACAGGGCTTACTTACCTTATCACACAGCTCCAGCGACTTCTCTCGCTTACAGAGATCAGAAAACGGTCAAATGGAGAAATGTTGAGGTTTTTCCTACCATGCGTCTTGAAGAATGACATCAAAGCTTGTGACAGGATGTGTAGTTCTGTATGATAGCCACATTGGCAGCTAATTTCATTTTTGGTGGGTACAGGCGAATATATTGATAAAAGTTACCTTGTCCAAGAGAGATTTGCGCGGTTATCAAAACGTCATGCCAAGGAAAGCCTACACAAACAGACCATATATGAAGTAGTTCTAAAATCCCCTACGGAAAAATGAATGGTGGAAAAACGATTGGAACCATTTCCGGGTTTTACTGCTAGGTCTTATGACTATTACTCATATTGTGGTACTCAATTGACCCAGAGCCATGTACAGTATTTTATGTATTGACGCATAATGCAAGTTTCAATGTTTTTACTCATCTAGAAGCTTTTTTTTATATACCAATTGAAAAGGATAATATAACAAGAATGATATAAAATATTAAAATGCTCACGTTACATCTAGAAAGCAAACAAATCATGCATAGTTTTTTATTTCCAAGCTTGATGCTATGTAAATCTTTACAAAAATTGTTGGCCAATATCGTACTGTAATATATGGCATTTACGTAACAGGTGTTTTTATCCAAAGTGACAACAGGGAGTCCACATATTTTTGTATAGGACCCCAGAGTGGTAATTCTGACCATGCTCTTACTAATTGAGCCACACAGGACCACTACAATACATGATTACAATACAGGTGGAAGGTGTATGATCGCCACCCCCTTGAGCGTACCACCCTCCTCAAGGCCTTGGATGAGGCATGCAATGACATCAATCCAGACCTTTCAGGCTTGGATGCATCATGCCAAAAGGTTTCCCCCAGGTGTATGAACAACCTACGGCCGAATGCTCAAGACAGTTTTGTCATTTGTTTCATTTGATTACAGTACACCTATGATGTCATATTTGAACAATACATTTATTTTTTGCATCAATGATTATGAAAGATGTCTTCAATGATCACAACTTTGATTACACATGGGATTTTCACATTTTTATGGGTCAATTTTGACGTGTAGTGCAAGTGTATTGCCTAATGTGAAAACAGTTTAATGTACTGTCATTTACAGTACTGTAGCATATTACATTCAAATGTCAATTTTGAAACATGTATCTTGCATTTTTTGCTATTGGATTAACTGGTTGTTAAAACAACTAAATTGAGAAGATATCATTATGTTGTGTTTTGTAATTAACCCAAATATCTCTAACTGCCGCCCGTATGTGAGTTTTTTTCATGCGCGTGGTGTCAGAATGATCTCACTATTCCAAAATGTGATTGTTACGCAACAGGACAGTTACCTGCGCTGCCCTCAAACCAAGGCACGCTGCCTGCTAATTATCTATAGGCTGTTTCGATTTCAAATTATTTTCTAGAGGGTTTTATTTTCTAACAACAGTTTGAATTGAGGTGTGTTCTGCCTCCTTGTTATGTCACATGAAGAAGCCCATTTCACTGTTGCGGACAATTTTATATTTGAGGCTTTACTGAGCTGGACAAACTTCTCTCTTCAACAAGAGCCCAAGCACTTCCCTAGTGTTTTCCGAGATCAAGTATGAAGACATTGCGCATATCTAGTCAGAACAGTCCTTGCACAAACGTTTCCCACCGGCACATTTTCTGACTGGCGCCCGCATTGCCTTCATAGTTGTTTTCCTTACAAATTGGACTTAGGAACGCACACATGTCCAGTCAAAGTAAGGGGCTTATTTTCTGTATATCGTTTCTGCTGTAGCACACCGTATGTATGTATGGATCATAATGTATTTACGGTTTTATTCATGTTTTAAAGTTCTGGTGACAAATCATGCATTCCGATTCTTGCATAGATTGTAATGGATACACATGTGTGTAAAATACTTTTTTGAATGTTGTACTGATTACTATGAGCTAATGCTAAGCTATGTGTGGCGCCATGTTTGTTGACATCATACAATGCATTCTGGTTGTCACGTAAGCGTCTGTCAGACCAAAGATGTTATAACAAGAGAGTTCGCTCGACTGACTTATGGTGCTTTCAAATTCTGAGGTCTAGAAAGAGGCTTCCAAGTTGGATGAGCGTTCAATACTATTTTTCCCATTCGGAGATAGTTCCCCCCCAAGTTCCCAGTTGCCTTGAACCCGACATCAGATTGTAACTTTGGTATCTCAGGGTTGCCAGCTCAGACCCTCCCTTTCCAGTTAAAAAAGATTTTATTTAGCGTATAAACTTCTCTTGTGTTTGTCCCCCATTTATTGATAAATCCCCCATCATAGGTAGGCCATCATTATAAATAAGAATTTGTACTTAACTGACTTGTCTAGTTAAATAAAATAAATAGTAATATTTCCTGCATCATATCACCCCACAATACCGTCCCCCATTTCTACCCCCAATGGACTTAAACCCCCCACAAATGAAATGAACCCCCCTAAAATGGTTTCATCCATGTTTAGCTTTAACACTACAGTTAGGTTAGGCAGTAGGCTTGTATTTGGTGTGATCTGTGAGGTGATTATTTTTTTCTTTGGGATTTGTCATAAACGGTAAACGACTTGTCAAGTCATGTGCTCCGGTTCTTGTATACACTGTAACAAGTACATCAGCGATTTGTAATATGCTGAAAATTGGCTAAACTAAGTATATATTTTTCAGGCAATGAGCGCAGCCATCTTTGACTTTGTTTATTTGTGTCTTATAGAGAATGGCATTCTGGGATTAGGGAGTTTTCGGGAGGTCAAGCATAAACAAACATGGCTGCCACCATAAACTATTTAGTTGCTGTTAGCTTAGCTGACACGCATTTATTTTCTAAACAACATTACATTAGTTTCTCATGCTCACCAGAGATGTGGTACGTTGTAAACTAGTCTGGCTGTTAGGTCGCTAACTTATGTTGATGTTTGATTTTTGTCAGCGCAACCTGTTATTTAGACTGGTTTATGGAATGAGTTTGACTGTGGATGTGTTCCATGTGATGCTTGGATGATGAAGTTAGCATTTATCTTTTACAATTGAGGAATAAAGTTTAAGACCTTTATTTTCCATCAGTACAAAAATATTTAGATGCTGTTCAGACAACAATGCTGTATAGACGTGTTTGTTGCATCATACGTTCGGTTGCTACTGTTCCAATCACATATTTGAGATTGTATGCTGCAGGGACCACTCAACAATGATCAGAAATACGTGATCGTACGTGTCAAAGGGTTAATAACCTCTTAAGGATCTGACCTTTTTTCCCCCCCAATTTTCACCTAAAATGACATACCCAAATCTAACTGCCTGTAGCTCAGGACCTGAAGCAAGGATATGCATATTCTCGATACCATTTGAAAGGAAACACTTTAAAGTTTGTGGAAATGTGAAATTAATGTAGGACAACATAACAAATTAGATCTGGTATAAGATAATGAACAAAAAAACAGTTTTTTCATCTTTGAAATGCAAGAGAAAGGCCATAACATAATATTGCAGTTTAGGCGTAATTTAGAGATTTTGGCCACTAGATGGCATTAGTGTGTGTGCAAAGTTTCAGATTGATCCAGTGAAGCATTGCAATACTGAACAATATTTATTATCAAGTCTGCCCAAATGTGCACGAATTGGTCAGTTGATACATTTTCAAGTACATAACATACACAAATGATATGGTAATACATTTTTTAGTTTACACACTCCCAGAAATGTCATACATGATGGATCATTAGCTTATACACTAATTTTCACAGATCTAGATGGCCGGGTGGGTGTGGAGACAGAAACAGCAGGAGTTCAAACTGTAGAACCCAGTACCTACATTTGAATCTAAAAATAGATTTTATCAAACAAAACTATGCTACATTTTATCCCTGGGACCCTCAGGATGACAAATCAGAGCAAGATTAGTGAATGTAAGTACATGATTTACCTTCAGAGGTGAATGTACCAAACCAGTTGCCGTGATAAATGTGTTGTGCTCTCTCCTCAAACAATAGCATGATATTTTTTCACTGTAATAGCTACTGTAAATTGGACAGTACAGTTAGATTAAGAAAAATGTGAGCTTTCTGCCCATATGAGACAATGTCAATGTCAATGTCCTGGGAAATGTTATTGTTACTTACAACGTCATGCTAATCACATTAGCGCACATTAGCTCAACCATTCCGGTATAGGGACACCGATCCCGTAAAGGACATTTGTAATGATGAACTTTTGTTTCTCTTTGCTTATTTGAGTTGTTCTTGCCATAATATGCAATTGGTATTTTACCAAATAGGGCTATCTTCTGTATACCACCCCTACCTTGTCACAGCACAACTGATTGGCTCAAACACATTAAGAAGGAAAGAAATTCCACAAATTACCTTTTAACAAGGCACACCTGTTACTTGAAATGCATTCCAGGTGACTACCTCATGAAGCTGGTTGAGAGAATGCCAAGCGTGTGCAAAGCTGTCATCAAGAAAAAGGGTGGCTACTTTGAAGAATCTCAAATATATTTTGGTTTCTTTTAACAACTTTTTGGTGACTACATGATTCCATGTGTTATTTCATAGTTTTGATGTCTTCACTATTATTCTACAATGTAGAAAATAGTAAAAAAAGAAAAACCCTGGAATGAGTAGGTGTGTCCAAACTTTGACTGGTACTGTATGTGGTGAGTTTTTGAAACTCTTAGTACAAAACTTCAAACTGGTAACACGTAACGCAGCAAGTCTTACATTAAAAACCTTTTATTGTGCATTTATTTGTTTGGAGACATCTTTCACCACACGACCTTTGGCTCATATAAGTTTACTGTGAAATACCATGAGAACATTGATTTAATAAGACATGAAGGTCAGTCAATCTGGAAAATGTCAAGAACTTCGAAAGTTTCTTCAAGTGCAATTGCAAAAACCATCAAGCGCTATGATGAAACTGGCTCTCATGAGGACCGCCACAGGAAAAGAAGACCAGGAGTTACCTATGCTGCAGAGGATAAGTTCACAGTTACCAGCCTCAGAAATTGCAGCCCAAATAAATGCTTCACAGAGTTCAAGTAACAGACACATCTCAACATCAACTGTTCAGAGGAGACTGTGTGAATCAGGCCTTCATGGTCGAATTGCTGCAAATAAACCACTACTAAAGGACACCAATAAGAATTAGACTTGCTTGGGCAAAGAAACACGAGCAATGGACATTAGACCATTGTAAATATGTCCTTTGGTCTGATGAGTCCAGATTTTAGATTTTTGGTTCCAAATGCCGTGTCTTTGTGAGACGCAGAGTAGGTGAACGGATCTCTGCATGTGTGGTTCCAAACGTGAAGCATGGAGAAGGAGTTGTGATGGTGCTTTGCTGGTCATACTGTCTGTGATTTATTTAAAATTCAAGACAGACTTAACCAACATGGCTACCACAGCATTCTGCAGCGATACGCCATCCAATCTGGTTTGCGCTTAGTGGGATTATCATTTGTTTTTCAACAGAACAATGACCCAACACACCTCCAGGCTGTGTTTAGGCTATTTGACCAAGGAGAGTGATGGAGTGCTGCATCAGATGACCTGGCATCCACAATCCCCTGACCTCAACCCAATTGAGATGGTTTGGGATGAGTTGGACTGCAGAGTGAAGGAAAAGCAGCCAACTAGTGCTCCGCATATGTGGGAACTCGTTCAGAACTGTTGGAAAAGCATTCCAGGTGAAGCTGGTTGAGAGAATGCCAAGAGTGTACAAAGCTGTCATCAAGGCAAAAGGTGGCTACTTTGAAGAATATAAAATATATATTTATTTGTTTAACACTTTTATGCTTACTACATGATTCCATGTTATTGGAATTATTGTCCGTGTTATTTCTTAGTTTTTGTCTTCACTATTTTTCTACAATGTAGAAAATGTAACTTAAAAAAAAAAACACTTGAATGAGTAGGTTTCCAAACTTTTGACTGGTACTGTACTTGTGAAAATAGCACCAAAGAGTAACAAAGAAAAGTTTAAAAATCAATACATCAAAAATATTTGAAGACCACTCAACTCTGGCATCAGTTGATTTTATTACATATTACTACAAATAAAATATCGAATGATAACACACATATTGTAAAGTGTGGGAGACAGTGAAAATATTACGATAGCTCATCCTTCCTTACAAAGAATGAATGACACAGTAGCACTGTTATCAGCAACTGTAAATTGAGACCTTTGAACATCCTGTCATTTCTTGCGTGGTCATCAAAGATGGTCAGAACCTCTGCAGTCTGCATAGCCTGTACCTTAAAATGAGAAAGATGAATCCTTCACTCCTCTCATAGATGATTTCATCATTACAGTGCATTCGGAAAGTATTCAGACCCCTTGACTTTTTCCAAATTTTTTGACATTACAGCCTTATTCTAAAATGGATAAAATAGTTGGAAGGTGAACCTAGGGCTGTTGCGGTGACCGTATTACCGCCACGAGTCATGAAGGCAGTCAAATTCCACATGACCGTTTTAGTCACGGTAATTAGGCTTCTCCAAGCTCTGATGCTGCTGCTGGTCATTAGTAGCCTACCAAACTTGCTAACTGCCTAGTACTCCACATTCTATTGTCTCTCTCTAATCACTCTGACATCAATGCAAATTTATTCTAAAAAAAATCTAATCAAACACTACATGAAAGCCCATGAGCTCATGTTGCGCAACATTTCTATAGGCTATGCAATTGCAGGAGAAAACCAAGTGAAGGCCACTAATTAAAAGAGGATCCCTTCAGCTTTCTATAGACTTACTATATTTACTTCTCAACTTTCCTAATACTATATTTACAACCGGAGTATAACCTACCTGACTGGCATGAAAATAAACCACGAGGAAAAGCGTCCTCCATTCGCTATTTAAGTGCATAGATGACATGTATTCTTTCCCGCTGCCTGTTTTGATACAGGTGCATGATGATGGTCCATTCTAAATCAAAGCAAATGTTTCACATATTATTTAGTATATGTAAAGACAATATTAAATCAAGTATAGTCTGATGGGTGACAATATTAGCCTGTCACTTGTGAATGATATGTTATCACTTGTGAATGATGACCAGCAAAAGAAACAGCCTTTTTTTGCGACTTTTTCTAATCATAGTCGCACACCTCATGTAGCCTAGCCCATAGGCCTATATGTTTTGATAAGGTTTGTATCCCAACTATAGTGGTCAAATAACTTCTTAAAATTAAGCACATTAACTTCTTTGGTTATAGGGGGCAGCATTTTCACTTTTGGATGAATTTCGTGCCCATAGTGAACTGCCTCCTACTCTGTCCCACATGCTAATATATGCATATTATTATTACTATTGGATATAAAACACTCTGAAGTTTCTAAAACTGTTTGAATGATGTCTGTGAGTATAACAGAACTCATATGGAAAAATCCAAACAGGAAGTGAAAATTCAGAGAGTGGTCGTTGTTAAAGTCATCGCCTATTCAATTCCCTGTAATATATGGATCTGTTTGCACTTCATACGCCTTCCACTAGATGTCAACAGTCAGTAGAACGTGGAATGAAGCTTATGCTGTGTTGTGGGACCGGACGGGAGGGGAATGAGTCAGTGGTCTGGCAGGTTGCCAGTTCTTGGTCACGCGCTTTCCTCATTATATCGTCTTGCGTTCCATTACTTATAGAGACTGAAAATAATTCTCCGGTTGGAACCTTATTGGATATAAATGATAACAACATCCTGAAGATTGATTCTCTACTAAGTTTGACCAGTTTATTCGACCTGGAATATAACATTTTGGAAGTTTTCGTCCGACGTTTGCCTGCATCTGCGCGAACGTTTGGACACGTGTACTACACATGCTAGCAAAATTAGCTAATTGGACATAAGTTAAGTAATGGACATTATCGAACAAAACAACGATTTATTGTGGAACTAGGATTCCTGGCACTGCATTCTGATGAAGATAATCAAAGGTAAGGGAATATTTATGATGTAATTTCGTATTTCTGTTGACTCCAACATGGCGGAGAAATGTTGTTACTATCTGAGCGCCGTCTCAGATTATTGCATGGTGTGCTTTTTACGTAAATTTAAAAAAAAATCTGACACAGCGGTTGCATTAGGAACAAGTGTATCTTTAATTCTATGTAAAACATGTATCTTTCATCAAAGTTTATGATGAGTATTTCTGTTATTTGACGTGGCTCTCTGTAATTACTCCGGATATTTTGGAGGCATATGTAAACCGAGATTTGTGGATATAAATATGAACATTATCGAACAAAACATAAATGTATTGTGTAACATGATGTCATATGAGTGTCATCTGATGAAGATGTTCAAAGGTTAGTGATTAATTTTATCTCTTTCTGGTTTTTGTTACTATCTTTTGCTGGGAAAATGGCTGTTTTTCTGTGGCTATGTACTGAGCTAACATAATTGTTTTGTGTGCTTTCCCCGTAAATCCTTTTTGAAATCAGACATGTTGGCTGGATTCACAACATGTGTAGCTTTAATTTGGTGTCTTTCATGTGTGATTTCATGAAAGATTGATTTTTATAGTAATATATTTGAATTTGGCACGCTACATTTTTTCTGGATTTTGGCCAAGTGGGACGCTACCGTCCCACCTATCCTAGAGAAGTTAATCCGATTACAAGGGGTGTAGAGCCTAACTAGCTTATATAAGCAGTGGGTGAGTTTCAAGTTTAGGGAAGAACATTTTCACCATAGAAATTCACCTTTTATAATGAAAGCATTACATGCATAATTGCATTTGCAGTCACTTTTGATAACGGTGTTTTCCGCTAGTGGAACATTCACGCTTATGTGTTCATTGCTGCGCTTATAATGTGAAGAAATAGCCTAATAGTTGATCAACATTTTAAGCTAAACGTTCTAATCTGTTGCGTCAGCCACATTGCATAAAAAAGGTTTTTTGATGCTAGTGGTTGTATTAATTTGGGATCTATCACATCCCACAACTGTCCCAGACTGTTTGGAATATTTATTTCTTGCACACAATGGAATAGGTCAACTTTTGTACTATGGGGGATAGTAGATTGACATACGCTAGTGCTTTTGCTGTTCGTTAGGCCTACTCATCTTGTTGGCTGACAAAGTAAATGTGGACATCCAATATCTTCAATATGCACCTTGGAATTGGATAAGTTGTTGCGTCCCCGATGTGTGTGTCTTAACTTGTAGCCTGTGAGAAAGACCCGATCACGTGACGGAGAGCCGTGTACACTCAGGGGAGAAGGGCATAACACAACACTCCGGGCCACAAAGGATATAGATTTTTTTTAGGGTGCATACGGCCACAAAGGGGATGCCGCTGTGAAATTCGAGGCATTATCAAGTGCTTGTCAAATTGTGAATGAGAGACCATTGGCTTGTGTACAGCCTGCGTAAAAACAAAGCAGAGCTCATGCCTTTCAAGTGACTTTCATCATGTGGCCTTACAATGTATTAACAACTAAAGCCACTAAACAACTAAAGCCGAACAACTAAAGTTACAGTAATAACTCTAAATTAAACATATAGGAGTACTTATTTCTTCGTTAACCGCTCAACACAGAATAGCCGCATGTGCTCACTCCTCACATCATTTGGAGAAAATATTTATATTTTATTCAGTTGTGTTCTTCATACTATAGTTTGCTAAATTAACTAGTGTAGCCCACAGCCATAGCCACATCAGGACAACTCAAAGTATGCTATTATTTTCTTCTGAAAAAGACAAGATTGTCTTCATATCATGTTTCTTTAGACCAGTCTAAAATACATACATAAATAGTTTTTTTGTGAAGGTGTAGGCTATATTACATGGATTTATTACTAATTTTAAAATGGCTTGTAGGCTATGTGTGGAAGCCAGAGTGTGCAAAGCTGTCATCAAGGCAAAGTGTGGCTACTTTGAAGAATCTAAAATATATTTTGATTTAACACTTTTTTTGATACTACATGATTCCATATGTGTTATTTCATAGTTTTGATGTCTTCACTATTATTCCACAATGTAGAACATTTTAAAAAATAATAAAAAACCCTTGAATGAGTAGGTGTCCAAACTTTTGACTGGACTGTACATGACCAATCCCAGTCCAGAACAGAGAATGACAGTGATTGCTTTATTCTCTACAATACTGTACACAGTCTGTAGGCTCCAGTACATCAGGAGCAATCTACTATACAGAAATGAATGCTCACGGGTGTGATTTATGTTTTTAGGAATAAGTATGTTAATAATCACATCAAACTGAAGCCATTCACAAAGCCAAAGTCTAAGCGTCAGCAGAGTAGAATTGCACATAGTCCAACGTGTACAATGAGATCCTTTGTCTGTACAAATCACAGTGCAAAATGTTAATCGACTCTACAACCGTCAACATGCTGTAAACGTACCATTCACATGAACCCACATGAATTGTTGAAACCGAAGGGCATTATACACCGTTTGTTCTTTCCACGGGCAGTAGCTGAGACGTGCAGGATATTTTTGAGGGATTCGCCAGGTAGTCGCCAGGCGAAGTCAGGGTCTGGCTGTTTTCTTGGAGAGGCCACATCTCCTGCAACGTGAATGAGGGTTGGTGGGCTGTGTGGTTGCTCATCAGAGGTCTCCTCTGCCTGTAGTTGGCCCACACCTGGAGGATGGTCTCTTTGAATGGCCGTGTGGTCAGGGTGTACAGGATGGGGTTGAGGGCGCTGTTGATGGGCAGAATGAAGATCACCACCCATGAGCTGATGGTTCCTATTCGGGAAGAAGATTACATTATTGTCCATTTACTACATGAGCAACGCAAATGTGTTTTTTGTAATCCCATTCTCCCTTTAGACAATATGCATAACATACAGGCAGCGATGGAAATTAAGCTAGAACTAGCCTGTCAGGCCAGTGAAATGGTGTCTTTTCAAATATTGCATGGCAACAAATGTGTACCCTAATGTTACCCAGGCCCGGTGGGCTAGTGCTCAAAAGTTCCATTCCTGTATACAGTACATACATAGGAAGTAGGGGTGAGGTGGGTTGGTGGGCTGAAAGAGAAGATGATGGATGGAGGATGTTCTGTGATGCTGGTCCATTTGTAAACATGCAAACACCCATCCGCCTGGAAGTTTGCTATTCAATTTCCAACCAGAAAATAGTTTGATTATGGAACTAATCTGAATGATGCAAATATAATATCTGTAAAAGAGACTAATTGAAATGATTATATGTTGATGTAAGATGGCACTGCATAGTAGCTACAAATTGAGCCTGTCTGGGTTTCCAAATAAAATGTATGAAATTATAAAAATTGTCAGATTATGACAGTACTGAAACTCCTACCTGGAATTTCCACCTGCAACAGTGATAGAATCTTGAGGACAAATATGGGTATCCAGCAAAGAGAGTCGGTGATGACGATGGAAAAGAACCTCTTGGCTATGGTCACCTCCTTTTTGATGTGGTTACTATATTTTGTTGTCTGTGTCCCTGTCCTCTGGATGTTGTAGAACATACTCCCGTAGGACAGTACGATTATAAGGAACGCAACCAGGTTCAGGCCTGTTGAGGAAAATAAATTAATCAGCTCCTTGGAATTTATTCAATTGTAGATAATGGTAGGTCCATTATCATACAAAGTAAAACATGAAATTGCTTTTACAACACAATTCAAGTAATTACTGCAGTTTTACACACATGGGATAAAAGCCAGTGTGGCATATTTAATGAGACAAGCAATGCATTTGTTTTAGGGGCCTAATGTGGTACTTCCTTTGTAACAAGATAGATCATGGAAAATTGTTTTCTCCACCAACCCCTCATTGAAAGGCTGATAGTGGAACACTACCACCTACAGTGTAGTAACCCTGAAGCAAATTGCTCAAAGGTACAATGGAAGTATACACTGAGTGTACAAAACATTAGGAACACCTGCTCCTTCATGACAGACAGACCAGGTGAATCCAGGTGAAAGCTATGCTCCCTTATTTATGTCACCCGTTAAATCCACTTCAATCCATATAGAAGGGGAAGAGACAGGTTAAAGAAAGATTTTTAAGCCTTGAGACAATTGAGACATGGATTGTGTATGTGTGCCATTCAGAGGTTGAATGGGCAAGACAAAAGATTGAAGTGCCTTTGAACGGGGTATAGTAGTAGCAGAGGAGGCTGATGGGAGGAGCTATAGGAGGACCGGCTCATTGTAATGGCTGGAATGGAATTAATGGAACGGTATCAAACGTATGGAAACCACGTTTGACTCAGTTCCATTGATTTCATTCCAGCCATTAGAATGAGCCAGTCCTCTATAGCTCCTCACACCAGCTTCCTCGGGGTAGTAGGTGCCAGGCGCATGGGTTTGAGTGTGTGAAGAACTACAAAGCTGCTGGGTTTTTCACGCTCAACAGTTTCCTGTGTGTTTCAAGAATTGTCTACCACCCAAAGGACATCCAGCCAACTTGACACAACTGTGGGACGCATTGGAGTCTACATGGGCCACCATCCCTGTGAAATGCTTTTGACACCTTGTAGTCCATGCTCCGACAAATTGAGGCTGTTCTGGGGGCAAAAGGCAGTGCAACTCAATATAAGGAAGGTGTTCCTAATGTTTTGTACACTCAGTTTATACGGTAGTTCGGATTCTGACAACAGCAGCCTTCTTGTTGTCTGTTCAGTTGCCAGGCTTGGGAGTTGAACCAGGCAGAAACCCTCCGGCTACTGGCATAAAATGTAGGCTACATCTAAAAAAAAATGTAGGCTACATCTAATAAAAGCAGCAGAGAGCCATTGGAACAATTGTCATTTCAGAATGACATTGGAAATAGACTCATTTGACCTTGAATTAGATAAGACACCCACCCAGGAAGATGACGATGGAGTACACCTGCGCCCCCGTTGTCTCAGGCTGCTCTGAGTGTAACGGAAAACACACGCCGTTGGTACCATAGAAGTTCCTGAACAATCCTTTGAATACCAGGGGGAGGAAGGCGATGATGAAGCCAATAAACCAGATGCTCAGAAGGATCGAGACAGTGCGCCGGCAGCCAGGGGTTAAATACCGGAAGGGGTAGACGATACAGATGTACTTCTCCAGGGTAAGGTAGGTGAGAAGGAGGACGGAGACCTCGGTGGAGAGCATGGCGAGGGAGCCGATCACCTGACACTGGACGCTGTCCATCCAGGCCTGGGCGTGGCGGTTGTACTCACCGCGGAACTTGAGGTCGTAGGCACCAATCATGAAGAGGTAAACGCCCATCAGTCCGTCGGCACCTGGGTGGTGGAAGTGAGTTGCTAGAGTAATTACTATTACCAAATTGAACTCAGTATGTGCATTAATACTATCTGCTCAACTTTTTACAGTGAAACGTCATACATCAGTTAACGCTCATTTCTTTTCAATCTAACTCCTTGGTTACTATGGACTTACTCCATAGTCAATTAATTCTACATTCATTTGAGAGTCATAAAGTGCAGCAAAGAGAAACTGTAGACTTGGAGCAATGCAAACTTCAGTAATGTAATGGGCCAAGCTTTTAGTCTCAGTAGTAGGCCTTCAGAGCATCTACAAGTGGAATAAGTACAGCTCAACTTCAACACTTCTGAGGTGTAAATTTGAAGGACAAATTGATTTCAGAGTGAACAATCCATTCAGGGTTAATAACATTGTCATGTACAAACTTTGTAATATAACCAGTGCTTAATTTGAGCCGCATCCTGCCAGAACAGGATCTGGCACCTCTCCATTTTGGACTGTTTTGTTCCGGAACCTATTTGACCAGATCCGGTACATCTCGTGCCATGAAAAATAATTTTCACCTTTTGCAATGTAAAAATTCTAACAAAACTATCAAAGTTCATTCGAGTTGCCTCTTCATTAATTATCTTGCCCCACAAAAAAACAATGTGAAAAAGTAGATTTTCAGCCCAGGCCTAATATACTAAGGGTTGATTTGGGTTGGGCCTGCCCGGGTTTAGGGTTTGCGCAACATTGTAACCTATGTTTGAGACCAACGCGTGGCCATGGCTGTGTGAGAAGCGCACCAGTATCTCTTACATAACTAGAATGAGATTCACTTCATATGATCTATCTGCGCTGATAGACATGAACCTGCAACTCATCTCTCCAGCGTTGCACTATATAATTTATTTCCTTATAGAATCGCACAAAGGATTCTGAAGGAACTGCAGCGCCACTGATAGATTTAAATACATTTGCCAAAGTTCTGCTGTCTGTTCAGAAATAAATTCAATCATTCAGAATTGACTACTTCACCATGAGAATGCCTATAATTTAGCCACAGAGGATCAATAGCTTCTTTTTTTAAATAGCTTAGCTGTGGATTGTAGACAAATAACAATGAACAGCCTACAGTCGAGAATGCGTGGCAAATATGTCAGTGAAAAAACTAAATTGGAAAACACAGGTTGGATAGCAAATGGCTCCTGCTGTAGGCTACCAAAATATTGTTCTACTAAAAACAAGAGAGATATGCTTTTGGCACGAGCGCATCAGCCATCACCAGCGAGTGAGCTGCACATCATTGGGTTTTTTAGGACCATCATTTCCTCCTCATATTGTAGCCTACAATATTTGTCTCCACACACCTAGACTAGGCCATTGATGGATTCAAGACAATGTCGTTTTTATTGATCTCATATTCTCAGTTTGTCAGTGTCAAAGTAACCTGCCAATTTCGATCATTTGTGCGATATTAAAAAAGGTTTTGCCAAAGTCCCCAGTTATGTAAAATGATGTGGAATTGCATGAAAGGTGTTTATAAAAGGCCCAATATTTCCTGGACCCTAGGATACTAAACATATTCCTTGTGTGCAACTTCTGTAAGTGCCTCTACTCATCTACTGCTCTATGCCACTTTTTTCTCATGCGTTCCTGTCACCTCCCTCTCATGCTCACTTTTTGTTCCCTGAGTTACAAATTATGCACTGAATATAACTGATGTTATGAGCAGCAATGACACTTTTCTGGTAATATATTAACTTTATCTTAAACCTCCATATTTGCAAGTAAGCTTTAGCCAAACTTTGAAGTCTGTTTGACTCCGCTGAGATGTCCCCTTTTTCAGTAAGCCATCAATCAACTTAGAGATGATATATTTGCACAAGGAAATCAAACAGAGATGTCACTTAAATTGAATACATATGACATTTTAGTAGAACACATTAATCTGGCTGGTGTTTGACTGCAGTCATGGTGATGCCAAAACAGACAACATATTTACCGCTCACATTTCCTCTGTATGGCACTAGGCTCTCTGTCTCTCACATGACTCAGTATCTCATTCTATAACATAGCTCTAGACCGTGTCATTGTACTTCCTTTGATGTAGAAAGGTACCAAATGTGCAAATCAAAAAAGCATTTTTCATCTGACACATGCCAACATTAAAGTGTAAAGGATGGTGGGGGGTATGCCAAACACATTCTGATCTTCACAAGGATAAGTCCTAAATACATCAAGAGCTTGGGACTATAGGGTTCTATCTGCATTTTTCCCAAAGGTTAATTATTGACATCCTTGTTCTGTTCAATGTTCTCTACCTATATAGTACTATTAATACTCCAATTAATGTTGTTAAGTTCAAAAGAGTACAAGATAAAAATTGCTGACATCATTCAAACCAATGAGGGTTCGGAACTTTAAAGCCAATTCATCTTTTTGCAGATAGATCCTTATAGTCCCAAGCTCTCAATATACTGTATACCTCAAGGCTTTTTTTTGGGTGGGGGGAGGCTTGGTGGGTAGATCAGCTTTAATATTACCTCAAGCCTTGCATACTGTGTATCAAAGCTTAGTTAAATTGAACAGAAAGGTGTGTCTTACATTGCAGGGTACAGATACAGGGAAAATTTGAGAAATATCGCTATCCTGCTGACTTCCAAGGAAGTAAGCCATTAACATGTCTATCTCATTCCCTGCATCACCGTATCTGTGACATAGCTAGTTTAATAGAGCAGAAAGGTGGGCCTGGCTTGTAGCAAAGGCACACAGACATGTTATGTAGCCAGATAATGTAGCTCTCTCTCCGACTCCCACGGTAGTAAGAAATAAATATACTATGTGTCACGCCCTGACCTTAGAGAGCATTTTTATTTCTCTATTTGGTTAGGTCAGGGTGTGATTTGGGTGGGCATTCTAGTTTTTCTATTTCTTTGTTGGCCAGGTATGGTTCCCAATCAGAGGCAGCTGTCTATCGTTGTCTCTGATTGGGGATCATACATAGGCAGCCTTTTTTCCATCTTTAGTTTGTGGGATCTTGTTTGTGTGTAGTTGCGTTCTGCACTGCATGTAGCGTCACGTTCGGTTGTAGTTTATAGTTTTTTTCGTGTTCATCAAATAAAATGATGTACGCTTACCACGCTGCACTTTGGTCTGATTTTTCCATCAACGAACGTGACACTATGTATCAATGGTTTAGTGGTGGCCACTGTGAATGTCGACAGTTCAAAAGCTAAGCCTGCACATCAAAGCTAAAGACCCCAATTCATTTGTTTGCTGATAGAAGAAACCTGCAGTGAGGGTTCACTAAGAGGTGTTCACCACGTCTTAATCAACACACCCAGAACATTGTCCCTCTCACAGACATTGTCACTGGATATTGACACAAATCCTCACCTTCCCTTACAATAATGCGTTGAAGCTTCAGTGTGGTTTTTCTTTATTTGAAATCAATAAGGGCTGTCCCCGACTAAAAAAATGATTGGTTGACCGAAAGTTGTCTATTCTTTTGACCAATCGATTGGTCGAAAGTTTTAAACTTGTATTTTTTCCCTATACAGACACGACCTACAGTGCATTCGGAAAGTATTCAGACCCCTTGACCTTTTCCCCTTTTGTTACGTTACAGCCTTATTATAAAATTGATGAAATATTTTTTTTATCATCAATCGACACACAATACCCCATAATGACAAAGTTTTTAGAAATGTTTGCAAATGTATTTAAAAAAAATTGGAAATATAACATTTACATAAGCATTCAGACCCTTTACTCAGTACTTTGTTGAAGCACCTTTTGGCAGTGATTACAGCCTTGAGTCTTCTTGTGTATGACGCTACAAGCTTGGTAAACCTGTATTTGGGGAGTTTCTCCCAATTCTTCTCTTCAGATTCTCTCAAGCTGTCAGGTTGCATGGGGAGCATCGCTGCACAGCTATTTTCAGGTCTTTCCAGAGATGTTCGATCAGGTTCAAGTCTGGGCTCTGGCTGGGCCACTCAAAGACATTTGGAGACTTGTCCTGAAGCCACTCTTGCATTGTCTTGGCTGTGTGCTTAGGGTTGTTGTCATGTTGGAAGGTAAACCTTCACCCCAGTGTTGGGTCCTGAACACACTGGAGCAGGTTTTCATCAAGGATCTCTCTGTACTTTGCTCCGTTCATCTTTACCTCGATCCTGACTAGTCTCCCAGTCCCTGTTGCTGACAAACATCCCCACAGCATGATGCCGATACCACCATGCTTCACCGTAGGGATGGTGCCAGGTTTCCTCCAGATGTGAGACTTGGTATTCAGGCCAAAGAGGTTTCATCAGACTTGGTTTTTCTCTGGTTTCATCAGACCAGAGAATCTTGTTTCTCATGGTCTGAGTCCTTTCGGTGCCTTTTGGCAAACTCCAAGTGGGCTGTCATGTGCTTTTTTACTGAGAAGTGGCTTCCTTCTGGCCACTCTACCATAAAGGCCTGATTGGTGGAGTGCTGCAGATATGGATGTCCTTCTGGAAGGTTCTCCCATCTATCTCCACAGAGGAACTCTGGAGCTTTGTCAGAGAGACCATTGGGTTCTTGGTCACTTCCCTGACCAAAGCCCTTCTCCCCTGATTGCTCAGCTCTAGGAAGAGTCTTAGTGGTTCCAAACCACTTTCATTTAAGAATGTTGTAGGCCACTGTGTTCTTGGAAGCACCTTTTTTCAATGCTGCAGACATTTTTTGGTACCATTCCCCAGATCTGTGCCTCGACACAATCCTATCTCGGAGCTCTACGGACAATTCCTTCGACCTCATTGCCTGGTTTTTGCTCTGACATGCACTGTCAATTGTGGGACCTTATCAAGACAGGTGTGTGTGCCTTTCCAAATGATGTCCAATCAATTGAATTTAGCACAGGTGAACTCCAATCAAGTTGTAGAAACATCTCAAGAATGATCAATTGAAACAGGATGCACCTGAGCTCAATTTCAAGGCTCATGGCAGAGAGTCTGAATACTTATGTAAATAAGGTATTTGTTTTTTTATTTTTAATAAATTTAGCAAATATTTCTAAAAACCTGTTTTTGCTTTGTCATTATGGGGTATTGTTTGTAGATTGATGAGGGAAAAAATAAACATTATACATTTTAGAATAAGGCTGTAACGTAACAAAGTGGTAAAAGTTAAGGGGTCTGAGTACTTTCCGAATGCACTGTATGTGTTTTAAGAAAATCAACTATATATGCATTAAGCTTGGCTGATGCTTTAAGCTCACTGTTTAATGAAATAAGACACACATGACTCAAAAGGGAGCCAGAGATCGAGATAACCAGAAGAGCAAAAATATTAACCTGTCCCGACCATCATCCACCTGCTCCTACTGGCTTTCACAGATTCTGCAGTTACTCTCCTGAAGTTGCCAGTAATAGGCTACACGAGGAGTCAGCTAACTTTCTTATGTGGAATGCCAATTTATCTTACCATTTCTACTGATCTGCGTGCCAGTTATGGTTTTCATATGCACATTTTCGTGAAACTATTTCATTTCTAATAACGTCTTCCTATCTCAAAATCATTGTCATGTGGTTAATTAAAATTTGATCCAAATCTAAATGAAAATGATACAAACCTAAAAAGGTCACTTCTATTGCCATATCCAACTATGTAAAAATAGCCTCATAAAGCCAACAACTAAAAAAAAATGTAGCCTGCAGGTAGAAAATATCCTGATATGAAAAAAATCCTATAAATCACTTTGGCTACGCATGGCCTGTGTGCAACAAACTTGAAACATTATTTTATATTTTCGATTTTATACACCTGTCAGTAACAGGTGTGGCTGAAATAGCCGAATCCACTAATTTGAAGGGCTGTCCACATACTTTTGTATATACAGTACCAGTCAAAAGTTTGAACACACCTACTCATTTCATGGTTTTTCTACATTGTAGAATAATAGTGAAGACATCAAAACTATGGAATCATGTAGTAACCAAAAAAGTGTTAAACAAATCAAAATATATTTTATATTTGAGAGTCTTCAAAGTAGCCACCCTTTGCCTTGATGACAGCTTTGCACACTCTTTGCATTCTCTCAACCAGCTTCATGAGAAATGCTTTTCCAACAGTCTTGAAGGAGTTCCCACACATGCTGAGCACTTGCTGGCTGTTTTGTCTTCACTCTGTGGTCCAACTCAGCCCAAACCATCTCAATTGGGTTAAGGTCAGGTGATTGTGGATGCCAGGTCATCTGATGCAGCACTCCATCACTCTCCTTGGTCAAATAGCCCCTACACAGCCTGGAGGTATGTTTTGGGTCATTGTCCTGTTGAAAAACAAATTATATTCCCACTAAGCTTAAACCAGATTGGATGGCGTATCGCTGCAGAATGCTGTGGTCGCCATGCTGGTTAAGTGTCCCTTGAATTCTAAATAAATCACTGACAGTGTCACCAGCAGAGCACCATCATACCTCCTCCTCCATGCTTCACGGTGGGAACCACACATGCAGAGATCATCCGTTCACCTACTCTGCGTCTCACAAAGACACGGTGGTTGGAACCCAAAAATCTCAAATTTGGATTTCCACCAGTCTAATGTCCATTGCTTGTGTTTCTTGGCCCAAGAAAGTCTCTTATTTTTATTTGTGTCCTTTAGTAGTGGTTTCTTTGAAGCAAATTAACTTTTAACAAGGCACACCTGTTAATTGAAATGCATTCCAGGTGACTACCTCATGAAGCTGGTTGAGAGAACGTCAAAAGTGTGCAAAGCTGTCGTTAAGGCAATGGGTGGCTACTTTGAAGAATCTCAAATATAAAATATATTTTGATTTGTTAACACTTTTTGGTTACTACATGATTGCATATGTGTTATTTCTTAGTTTTGAGGTCTTCACTATAATTCTACAATGTAGAAAATAATCAAAAATAAAGAAAAAACTTGGAACGAGTTGGTGTGTCCAATCGTTTGACTGGTACTATATTTGTTTATTTATTTATTTGCTACTGCTTGACAAAAAAAATTTGATCGACCAACAGCCTATCGACCAAACAGTCAACCAGTCGAATAATTGGGGCAAGCCCTAAATCAATTGAATTGGGACCTGAGTTGAATTGATATGAAAGGTGTCTCTCTTACAACATAGGGAGATGATACACATGGCATGGAGCTTGTTCTCTGATCGGATGTAGGAGCGCATGCAGATGACGAAGATGTTGCCGAAGCACGTGGTGGCCGACACCACCCAGACGAAAACCCTCAGGACGATGTTGGCCAGGAGGTCCTCGAAGGATGAGATGCCGTCCGTGTTGGGCTTGCAGCTGCGCACGTGAGGGGCGTAGCCACAGTACTGGAACTTCTTAAAGTAACTAAACACAAAGAGGAGGAGGGAAATCAATTACCAGGATGAAAGCAGGAGACTCCAGATAACATCCCTAGCCTCTAGGCCAGTGGTCACCAACCTTTTCTGAGTCAAGTTCACTTTGAGTCAAAATGCAAGCCGAGATCTACTGTTAAGAAAACTTAAGCCTATGCAACATTAACCAGTTCAAAACAGTTCTCTAACAATGAGGTTTGTCCAGTAGGTTATAGGCCCAATACATTAGCACTGCATATTGGCTAAACTTGAATTGCCCTGCCAATGTTGTTCTCAGACCATTTTGAAATGATATTTCAAAATTGTAGGTAGCCTATTTGATCACACTGGTAATATATAATTTGTTGTATTACTTGTGAGGCACAGCTGTGAGCATAATTATTTGCTTTTTTTACTGGACTGTTGGCCTGCATCTGATGGTCAGTCTGAGGGGAGGGAGCAGCAGTGAGGCTCCTGCTCACCCAACTCACCGTCCCTGCACTGTGAAAAGGGGACACAGTCTTCCAGCTGACGGTGAATCTTAAGTCGCAGTGCCTTATTTCTGCCTCATACATCAATTCATGGTGTTATTCCTATGACCAGAAAAAGTGAAATATTCCTCGATATTAAAAAAGACACAAGCCTCAAATAATAATGTAAGTTTATCGAAATAGTTTGCTAAAGGCTACTCATTCATTACAGCTGCAGTGCTGGTAACACATTTTATGGCTTATAAAACTGTTGACAGTTCTGAATAACAACTTAAACATGAACTTACTCATATAAACAGCAGCTCTTTGCTGTATTCATTGAGTCTCTCTAGTCATGTTTAAAAAAAAAAAAAAGGAAATCTCACATTATCAACTGCTGTGCGTTTGAGGCTTCTTTTTACAGACTGTGGCGCAAGGACACTGTGCAGACACTGTGATCTGAACTATCTTATTGGTCAGCAAATTGTAGGTATTGTGAGTGGAAACTTGAACATTGTGAGAATTTTGTGCAACTTCCGGTGTGCGTTTACAGTTTTAGACAGTAGCCAATTATTATATTTTTTATTTTTATTTAACTAGGAAAATCAGTTAAGAAGAAATTCTTATTTACAATGATGGCCTACACCGGCCAAACCCGGACGACACTGGGCCAATTGTGCACCGCCCTATGGGACTCCAATTCACGGCCGGTTGTGATACAGCCTGGATTCAAACCAGCGTGTCTGTAATGACGCCTCAAGCACTGAGATGCAGTGCCTTAGACTGCTGCGCCACTCGGGTAGCTATTTGAGCATAATGTAGGCCTACCAACAAAACCAATGGAGCAAATCCCATAACATTTTCACATGGGAATAGCTTTTGATTTCTAGGGCCTACAGTATCCTACTGTATATGTGGTGTTCAATGCAGGCCTACATTGCTTGAGACTTTTAAAGTTTCTACATTATGAAGGGGTTGACATGAATTAATGATTTTCTGTAAAATCATAGGTCAAATAGATCACTAAATTGTATTGTATGATGCAAGAAACCACTTTATAAAATAAATGATTATTGCCATACAGAGAATTAGACAATGTAGGCTACCCCTTTCCTATTGGCTTAGTTACATATTCAAGCTTGTCTCAAAATACAACACTGCCTCTTTAATTAAGACATAGGCTAAGCTTCATTTTTTGCCAGATAAAAATGTGCAAAGGATTTTATTCAAAGTGTAATTTTGGGTTTGATCATCAAATTAATTTGATAAAACAAAATGAACAAACTACTCACATGTGGGTCAATTGTTTGAGTGGTTCAAACATCCTTCGTTGTATGTTCCCAATCTCGATTCCCTCTATGCTCCTAAAAAACACAAACAAAAGTTGTTCCCCTTAGGAGCTCACATAGAAAAACAAACTAAACAAAATATTTGAATTTCAGAGACCCTCTTTGCAACACTCTTTCCCCAAAATTGTTGGCCTTTTATACGTTTTTTTGGGGGGAAAGCTTTGATGTACGACCTAAAATGCTATTTGTTTTCTTTCCTGATATGTGTGAATTAGGGAATTCCTCATGTGTGGGCCAGTGAGTGCACTCTGTTCCAATAGGATAACACATAAAACACATTGCATGTTATGTAGCCACATAATTGTATTGTATGATAAAAGGGTGCACATTGGAATGTCACGTGCCTTTTGGTCTGGGCATGATGCAAGCTATATGAAATTGCATGGAATAGATCATGGGTTTCTCGTAAGTCTGAAAGGGCCACAGAAATGAATGTATAGAGAAGATGTACTAACTCTACACAACTTATATTGGGATGCAATTTCAACTCTATATCTGACATGGTACAGGTGTCTTTATTTAAGTCCATAACCATACTTTTGTTTAAAACTACCAAGAAACTGTGTGATCCTGATTTAGCCCACTGCAGTAAAAGTTAAGAAAATATATTGAGCATTTTATTGTAATAGTATGATGTGTGACTATGCTGAGTGAAGTGCTAACATTAGTAGAATTGCATTTTTAAGTTTAGTTTGGCAATGCTAGTCCCTGTGAATTTTGATTTGTAGGTATCCAATGTTAGCTAACTAGCTAGCTGTGATAATGTCGCTATTGTTGTAGAAAACCCTTGTTGATACTAGCCAGACAAAGGAACAATTTAATTCACTCTTCATAATCCTATATAATTGTATATTTATTTATTATTTGCTTGCTTGCACAACATATTTTCCCCTTTTTGTTGTCGCTCCTGTCAGCTCCCCCACTTGGATGTTCATGCTCTCTGACTGGCTTTAAGTATAGTTGTCGGCCACTGAGGAGCATTGCCATTTCATGGTTTAGAGCAGTCCATAGACTGCTTAAGAGGTAAGGAAAAAAAACACACTACATCACCAAAAGTATGTGGACACCTGCTCGTCAAACATCTCATTCCAAAATCATGGGCATTAATATGGAGTTGGTCCCCCTTTTGCTGCTATAACTGCCTCCACTCTTCTGGGAAAGCTTTCCACTAGATGTTGGAACATTGCTGCGGGGACTTGCTTCCATTCAGCAACGAGCATTATTGATGTCGGGCACGGATTTTGGGCGATTAGGCCTGGCTCGCAGTCAGCGTTCCAATTCATCCCAAAGGTGTTCGATGGGGTTGAAGTCAGGGCTATGTGCAGGCCAGTCAAGTTCTTCCACACCGATCTCGACCAACCAATTCTTGTGGACCTAGCTTGGTGCACGTGTCATGCCTTCCCAAAACTGTTCCCACAAAGTTCCCTTCAATGGAACAAAGGGGCCTAGCCCGAAACATAAAAAACAGCCCCAGACCATTGTTCCTCCTTCACCAAACTTTACAGTTAGCACTATGCTTTTGGTATGGTAGCATTCTCCTGGCATCCACCAAACCCAGATTCGTCCATCGGACTGCCAGATGGTGAAGCGTGATTCATCACTCCAGAGAATGCGTTTCCACTGCTCCAGAGTCCAATGGTGGTGAGCTTTACTCCACTCCAGCCGTCGCTTAGCATTGCACATGGTGATCTTAGGCTTGTGTGCGGCTGCTCGGCCATAGAAACCAATTTCATGAAGCTCCCAATGAACAGTTCTTGTGCTGACGTTGCTTCCAGATGCAGTTTGGAACTCTCGATAGTGAGTGTTGCAACCGAGGACAGACGTTTTTTTACGAGCTTACAAGCTTCAGCACTCTGTAGTCCCGTTCTGTGAGCTTGTGTTGCCTACCACTTCACGACTAAGCCGTTGTTGACGTAGACGTTTCCACTTCACAGTAACAGCACTTACAGTTGATCGGGGCAGCTCTAGCAGGGCAGAAGTCTACATACTTTTGTATATACAGTTGAAGTTGGAAGTTTACAAACACCTTAGCCCAATACATTTAAACTCAGTTTTTCACAATTCCTGACATTTAATCCTTGTAAAAATTCCCTGTCTTAGGTCAGTTAGGATCACCACTTTATTTTAAGAATGTGAAATATCAGAATAATAGTAGAGAGAATGATTTATTTCAGCTTTTATTTCTTTCATCACATTCCCAGTAGGTCAGAAGTTTACATACACTCAATTAGTATTTGGTAGTATTGCCTTTAAATTGTTGAACTTGGGTCAAACGTTTCGGGTAGCCTTTCACAAGCTTCCCACAATAAGTTGGGTGAATGTTGGCCCAATCCTCCTGACAGAGCTGGTGTAACTGAGCCAGGTTTGTAGGCCTCCTTGCTCCCACACGCTTTTTCAGTTCTGCCGACAAATGTTCTATGGGATTGAGGTCAGGGCTTTGTGAGGGTCACTCCAATACCTTGACTTTGTTGTCCTTAAGACATTTTGCCACAACTTTGGAAGTATGCTTGGGGTCATTGTCCATTTGGAAGACCCATTTGCGACCAAGCTTTAACTTTCTGACTGATGTCTTGAGATGTTGCTTCAATATATCCACATAATTTTCCTACCTCATGATGTCGTCTATTTTGTGAAGTGCACCAGAACCTCCTGCAGCAAAGCACCCTCACAACATGATGCTGCCACCCCCGTGCTTCACGGTTGGGATGGTGTTCTTTGGTTTGCAAGCCTCCCCCTTTTTCCTCCAAACATAGCGATGGTCATTATGGCCAAACAGTTCTATTTTTGTTTCATCAGACCAGAGGACATTTCTCCAAAAAGTATGATCTTTGTCCCCATGTGCAGTTGCAAACCGTATTCTGGCTTTTTTTATGGTTGTTTTGGAGCAGTGGCTTCTTCCTTGCTGAGCGGCCTTTCAGGTTATATCGATATAGGACTCGTTTTACTGTGGATATAGATACTTTTGTATCTGTTTCCTCCAGCATCTTCACAAGGTCCTTTGCTGTTGTTGATTTGCACTTTTCGCACCAAAGTACGTTCATCTCTAGGAGACAGAACGCATCTCCTTCCTGAGCGGTATGAAAGCTGCGTGGTCCCGTGGTGTTTACTTGCGTACTATTGTTTGTACAGATGAACATGGTACCTTCAGGCGTTTGGAAACTGCTCCCAAGGATGAACCAGACTTGTGGAGGTCTAAAAAAAGAAATCAGAGGCCTTGGCTGATTTCTTTTGATTTTCCCATGATGTCAAGCAAAGAGGCACTGAGTTTGAAGGTAGGCCTTGAAATACATCCACAGGTACACCTCCAATTGACTCAAATTATGTCAATTAGCCTATCAGAAGCTTCTAAAGCCATGACATAATTTTCTGGAATTTTCCAAGCTGATTAAAAGGCACAGTCAACTTAGTGAATATAAACTTCTGACCCACTGGAATTGTGATGCAGTGAATTAATCTGTCTGTAAACAATTGTTGAAAAAATTACTTGTGTCATGCACAAAGTAGATGTCCTAACCGACTTACCAAAACTATAGTTTGTTAACAAGACATTTGTGGAGTGGTTGAAAAACGAGTTGTAATGACTCCAACCTAAGTGTATGTAAACTTCTGACTTCGACTGTATATTATTCAATGTGTGTTTATGGGCTAATAGCAGTAAGGCCAAATTTAATGTTTCATCAAATACATATTTTTGTATATATATATATTTTATACCTACAGGGGTCCTAAAATTAACAATATGATCCTTGGTAAGAAAATCTTAAAACATTTTCATTTGTTAGCTTATTAGAAATCCAGTCCAGGCACTATGAATGATCTCAATTTATTATTACATACTTTAAAAGTGTTTTATAAATGTGTGAATAACTAGCTTACTAACATTAACACGTGGGAGTAATGATTCATAAATGTTAAACAAACTACCCTACTGTTGCTTTTCCCTTTCAAGCGTAACATGCATGCACAAAGTGAGCAGTAAAACAAACCATGGCTACTTACAATGATTTCAATTTATGCAAATTATCAAAGTGGTCAACTTGGAGATCCACGATAGGGTTACACGAGATGTTCCTAAAAAACATGTAAAAGTATTGACATCAGAGCTCCAGTAACAGCATCAATTATAAGACATAATATTCAACGATAACTATAGCACCATAGCCGTATAACAATGTCTTTCAACGTTAGAGCAACAAAAACATAAAATATTCAAAGAATGTTTGTGCATAGATCCGAGTGTGGCTCTAACTCACAGCTGTAGTAAATCTCCCAGATGAACAAAGAGATTGGGAGGGATTGCCACGAGTCTGTTGCTGGACAGATCTCTGTGGAGACAAAGCTATTTACTGGAAACAAACTACAAGAACCAATATACCACAGCATTGTTGAATACTCATTTATGACTGGCCAGAAGGGCATTCTAGAATGAGCATTAAAACCAGATAACGGAACAGTTGGAAAATATATCGGGACACCTTGCAATCATGACGCAATATAAACCGACACATGCAGACCATACTTGCTACAAAGTTACAGAAAGCTGGACCAACAACTACACAAACCAAAAGTGGATACATTGTAAACGCAGGTCTAACGACAAACGTAGCTAGCTAGACATGTTTTTTGGAGCATCTGATGACCTAACATGGTGAGTGATGAACATAAATTTCTCCGGTCCCTGCTGTTTCAGTCATGATGCAAGTAGCGCTACCCTGTCAAATCCTCCCGCGTTTCCAGTGGACCAGCTGTTTTCAACAACATTTTTTTTTTTTTTAATTCAGTTGTCATATTAGCAGCTAATAACAAACTATTTAGCTACCTTTCTAGCCTAGTGTTTGATATGCAAAGCGATCTCCTCGTAATGAACAGTGTTGACGAGTGTCCTGGCGAGAAGGCAATCTTTTCTAGCTATGCCAGGCAAAATTGGGCATCATCAGATCCTTGTTATGGAAAACAGCTTAAACAAACGTATATACAGCCACTTTGCTGTTATTCTGGCTGCCGGGGTCGTGGCTGTGTTAGCAATAGCTAGTTGGCTAGCTAGCAAGCAAGGGATAAGAACGTTGCCAGCGAGCATGGCAACAGAACATATAGAACGAACAACTTCGTCGCGTCCATAAATATAGAACTAATCGAACGAACGACTGGGTCGCGTCTCTAGCAGCCAAAAGATGAGAAAGTATGAATTTGCTTCTAAAATTATAAACAAAACAAAAAAGTTATTTCTACCGGTAAATGTGTGCTTTAGTATTGTGTTCTTTGGCAACTGTTGTATAAGCAGGATAGACACCTCCATTTTTCAAAGGTAATGTACAGAACGGAGGCATTTATCCATTACATATACAGTGTATGAAACTTACACAAGGTTTACATGACCACCTGTTCTGCAAATCCAGAAACAATTGTAAATGCATGTCAGAATAATTGTTTGGATTCACCAAAACTCATAAAATATAAATCCTAATGAACATCTTGGCCTGGGAACATGTTGTATATTTATAGTGCAGTCTGTACTGATTTATATGGTATTATCTGAATTCTTTAAAAAAGTCAGTGGAATAGGTGAAGATATCACTGTGTCTGGGACTCAAAATGTACTGTTTCTGGGTACAACAGAGGAAAAGCTCATGCAATTTCATGTCTTGAGGCATACAAAACACAACTTACAATTCCCCAAGTTTCTTTAGAAATGAGAACGCCTGTTCATGTATGCGACTGATTCTGTTCTTCTGTAGGACACTAGAAAGAGTTAAGGAAAGACTGTCAAAACAAGAATAATAAAACACAGACATTTTCTCACTTTATTATCTTCTCTGTTGGTTCTAAAAGCAATTGAACAAGATTGTTGTTTTGGGGTCCACTATTTAGAATCCCTTAGGGAAACAAATAGATGTTGATATTTGGAATTGTAATAGTTATAGCCTAGTGAGAAAGCCAAGGACACAACAATAAAAATGAGGAAAACTAAACTAATTAAGTCACACTTACAGCACAGTCATCATGTTGCACGACCAGAATGTTACGTTTCCGACACTTTCAATTTGATTTCCTTCCATGTCCCTGGAGACACACAAGAGCACAAAAACATATTTAAAAGTAATATCATGCTGATAACAGAGCTCTTTGATTTGTTGACTTCCAAACGTACAGCCAGTTTAGTCTTGGCATTTCCAGGCAGATGTCATCCAGCTTTGTCAGAGCGTTGTTCAACAAAACCCTGCGAACAGAAACAAAACAAGAGCGGTCTGATTTTTGTGCCATTCAAAGAAAACAACACTCACTGCCAAAATACTTTAGCATATCACATTGGCACTTTAATAATACCGGAGCACTTCAATAAAGTGCATATGAAAGCATAGACGTGGAAAGTAGTTTGGGGGTGGGGGTGGGGGTGCTGCAGTACTACAGCAGTAGTAAAGGTCAAGAGCAATACTTTTGTGAATAATTTTTTTCTTAAAAAAATAAATAATACAAATAATAATATTATTTTTATTCAGATTTTTCAGTGGGTGCTGCAGCACCCTCAGCACCACTACTTCCCACTGCTATGTATGAAATAACTTATTCGATGGAAAAAGCAAAACAAGCCAAACTCAAGAAGGTAAAGGTAGAAATGAAACTCACAGGAGTACCAAGGAACGCAAGCCTGAAAAGGTCATGGGGGATATCTGATGGATACTGTTGTTTTCAAGGATCCTACAACCAAAGGGTAGAGTTTATTTTCAGCTCTCTTATTAAATTAAGTATTTGGTTGAACGTTGGTTTTAAGGAAACTGCAGCGATACAAGCTTTGTGCGAGAGTTCTGAAGGCTGTCTAAAAATGTAGTCTTTGTACCCATTGTGTTAGCAGTATCTATATATGCAAACAGGATATACAGAATGTGTCAATAAGGATAACCTACAACCACTCCAGCTTGTGTAGATCTTGGAACACCCCGGGCATCAGGATGGATATCTTGTTATAGCTTAAATATCTGAAGCAGAAAATTCAGATTTTAAATGGTAAATAATTCAATGTGCATATTTATTTCAAACATAAGCAACTTGATAAGGAAAACTTAAATCAACAACATTCAAGGTAAAAATCTGTCATTCTGCCCCTGAGCAAGGCAGTTAACCCACTGTTCCCCGGGTGCCGAAGACGTGGATGTTGATTAAGGCAGCCCCCCTCACCTCTCTGATTCAGAGGGGTTGGGTTAAATGCGAAAGACACATTTCAGTTGAAGGCATTACCCTAACCCTTTTCATTATAAAGTCCAACATAACACTGTCAAGTGCACGCATCGATGTATGAATATTATGAACTTACAGTCTTGTTAGATTGTATAGTCCTCTGAATGCGTTAGGACTCACAGCTCGAATTCTGTTATGTTGTAGATATCTGAAAAGTAGTATGTTAAAAAATATCTTGTTTAATTTAACATTTGCTATGTCCAAAATATGTACTACTTACTAAAACTACACATTGTGTACTAATAGTACATTGTGTTCAAAATACTATTTTTAGTCTTACATTAATTTGTGTGTTCAGGAGAACAATTGCCACGATGACTAACAAGTGAAAATTTGTTACAACAAGTATAGAAGCCTCACATTTATACATTAAAGACCTAAATATAAACGGGTCGCTGTAGAACAAAATAAAAATACCAATTGGTAGATACTTTTATAGTATGTGGTTTGATAGTTTTTTTAGAAGAAGAAAATTACCCAAACAATACTGCATAGCTGACTTTATTCGAAAGATAGTTCTCCTCATCTTGCTACTACTTCCATGCTGCCAATATGTTTCAAGGCCAATGTGATCCAGACTACTGCATTTGGGTCCCCGGGGCACCTACCTCATTATCTTGTTTGAACGACTTAAATGTTATTTTGTCTAATTATGCATCATTTGTTATGCAGCTTGTCAGACCATATAATGGTTGCTGCAGCCATTCATTCACTGATTCCATCCATTGATATGATTATTCATTGTCAGTTCTTTGATAGCCTGAAGCAGGGCTGTTTTTAGGGCCAGGACGATACCAGTATTGCCATCGTCCAGGTTTGGCCGGGGTAGGCCGTCATTGTAAATAAGAATTTGTTCTTAACTGACTTGCGTAGTTAAATAAATGTGAAGGACCTTGTGAAGATGCTGGAGTAAACAGGTACAAAAGTATCTATATCCACAGTAAAACGAGTCCTATATCGACATAACCTGAAAGGTCGCTCAGCAAGGAAGAAGCCACTGCTCCAAAACCGACATAAAAAAATCCTGACTACGGTTTGCAACTGCACATGAGGACAAAGATCATACTTTTTGGAAAAATGTCCTCTGGTCTGATGAATCAAAAATAGAACTGTTTGGCTATAATGACCATCGCTATGTTTGGAGGAAAAAGGGGAAGGCTTGCAAGCCAAAGAACACCATCCCAACCGTGAAGCACGGGGGTGGCAACATCATGTTCTGGGGGTGCTTTGCTGCAGGAGGGTCTGGTGCACTTCACAAAGTAGATGGCATCATGAGGGAGGAAAATTATGTGCATATATTGAAGCAACATCTCAAGACATCAGTCAGGAAGTTAAAGCTTGGTCGCAAATGGGTCTTCCAAATGGACAATGACCCCAAGCATACTTCCAAAGTTGTGGCAAAATGGCTTAAGGACAACAAAGTCAAGGTATTGGAGTGGCCATCACAAAGCCCTGACCTCAATCCTATAGACAATTTGTGGGCAGAACTGAAAAAGCGTGTGCGAGCAAGGAGGCCTACAAACCTGACTCCGTTACACCAGCTCTGTCAGGAGGGCTCTGTCAGGAGGAATGGGCCAAAATTCACCCAACTTATTGCGGGAAGCTTGTGGAAGGCTACCCAAAACATTTGACCAAAGTTAAACAATTTAAAGGCAATGAGTGTATGTAAACTTCTGACCCACTGGGAATGTGATGAAAGAAATGAAAACTGAAAGAAATCATTCTCTCTACTTTTATTCGGACATTTCACATTCTTAAAATAAAGTGGTGTTCCTAACTGACCTAAGACAGGGATTTTTTTTGCTAGGATTAAATGTCAAGAATTGTGAAAAACTGAGTTTAAATGTATTTGGCTAAGGTGTATGTAAACTTCCGACTTCAACTGTACATTTAGGAATATTAGTGGGAATATAGCCATAATAAACAAGAGAAAAGAGAATGGAATATATTTGAAAACCCTAACATTTTAAAATGCATTGAGATGAAGCTTCCCCGTATGCTATTTAAAAAAATACACTGCTCAAAAAAATAAAGGGAACACTTAAACAACACAATGTAACTCCAAGTCAATCACACTTCTGTGAAATCAAACTGTCCACTTAGGAAGCAACACTGATTGACAATAAATTTCACATGCTGTTGTGCAAATGGAATAGACAAAAGGTGGAAATTATAGGCAATTAGCAAGACACCCCAAATAAAGGAGTAATTCTGCAGGTGGTGACCACAGACCACTTCTCAGTTCCTATGCTTCCTGGCTGATGTTTTGGTCACTTTTGAATGCTGGCGGTGCTCTCACTCTAGTGGTAGCATGAGACGGAGTCTACAACCCACACAAGTGGCTCAGGTAGTGCAGCTCATCCAGGATGGCACATCAATGCGAGCTGTGGCAAGAAGGTTTGCTGTGTCTGTCAGCGTAGTGTCCAGAGCATGGAGGCGCTACCAGGAGACAGGCCAGTACATCAGGAGACGTGGAGGAGGCCGTAGGAGGGCAACAACCCAGCAGCAGGACCGCTACCTCCGCCTTTGTGCAAGGAGGAGCACTGCCAGAGCCCTGCAAAATGACCTCCAGCAGGCCACAAATGTGCATGTGTCTGCTCAAACGGTCTCCATGAGGGTCGTATGAGGGCCCGACGTCCACAGGTGGGGGTTGTGCTTACAGCCCAACACCGTGCAGGACGTTTGGCATTTGCCAGAGAACACCAAGATTGGCAAATTCGCCACTGGCGCCCTGCGCTCTTCACAGATGAAAGCAGGTTCACACTGAGCACATGAGCACATGTGACAGACGTGACAGAGTCTGGAGACGTCGCGGAGAACGTTCTGCTGCCTGCAACATCCTCCAGCATGACCGGTTTGGCGGTGGGTCAGTCATGGTGTGGGGTGGCATTTCTTTGTGCGGCCGCACAGCCATCCATGTGCTCGCCAGAGGTAGCCTGACTGCCATTAGGTACCGAGATGAGATCCTCAGAGCCCTTGTGAGACCATATGCTGACACATATACCGTTTTTGTACATTGAAATACAGTGCAGACAATGTTAATGTTGTAAATGACTATTGTAGCTGGAAACTGCTGATTTTGAATGGAATATCTACATAGGCGTACAGAGGCCCATTATCAGCAACCATCACTCCTGTGTTCCAATGACACGCTGTGTTAGCTAACCTAAGTTTATAATTTTAAAAGGCTAATTGATCATTAGAAAACCCTTTTGCAATTATGTTAGCACAGCTGAAAACTGTTGTTCTGATTAAAGAAGCCATAAAACTGGCCTTCGTTAGACTAGTTGAGTATTTGGAGCATCAGCATTTGTGGGTTCGATTACAGGCTCAAAATGGCCAGAAACAAAGAACTTTCTTCTGAAACTCGTCAGTCTATTCTTGTTCTGAGAAGTGAATTTATTCCATGCAATAAATTACCAAGAAACTGAAGATCTCGTACAACGCTGTGTGCTACTCCCTTCACAGAACAGCGCAAACAGCTCTAACCAGAATAGAAAGAGGAGTGGGAGGCACCGGTGTACAACTGAGCAAGAGGACAAGTACATTAGAGTGTTTAGTTTGAGAAACAGACACCTCACAAGTCCTCAACTGGCAGCTTCATTAAAATCTCATCGTCAACAGTGAAGAGGCGACTCTGGGATGCTGGCCTTCTAGGCAGAGTTGCAAGGGAAAAGCCATATCTCAGACTGGACAATAAAAATAAAAAATTAAGATGGGCAAAAGACACTGGACAGAGGAACTCTGCCTAGAAGGCCAGCATCCCAGACTCGCCTCTTCACTGTTGACGTTGAGACTGGTGTTTTAGTCACCGAGGGCATGCGCAATGGTGATATCACCAAAAGAGGACATCTTATTGGTGCGTGAAATCAAATCCACACTGGTAACCTTCAGCCCTTAAAATACAAATTAATTATCTAAATCCCCAAAGGGACAAATCTTCTTTGTGATTTCAGACCAGGTGTGGCAGAAGGCATGAAGATCACTGCTCGGCATCAAATGCCCCGATTGATTAAAAATGCCGCTATTGTCACGCTCGTCATAATAATTGGACCAAGATGCAGCGTGGTATGTTTCCATCTTTTTTATTAGGAAGAGAAAACTCAAAGGGAAAAAACAATAAAGGGAAAAAACGAAACGTGAAGCTCAAAATAGTGCTCGCAGTGAACTATACCTAGACAAGATCCCACAAAGCACAATGGGCAAATGGCTACCTAAATATGATCCCCAATCAGATACAATGATAAACAGCTGCCCCTGATTGGGAACCATACCAGGCCAACATGATATATAATTCCCCTAGATAACTCACCCTTAATCACACCCCGACCTAACCAACATAGAGAATAAACAGCTCTCTATGGTCAGGGCGTGACAGCTATGTATTGTGATATTTTTGTTTACCAAAGACCCCACAATTAGGCATTAGTTAAACTTCTTCCTGCGAATAAAAACGACGTCCTACAACATTGTTGTCCAAATAATCAGACATGTTTTGCCCAGTAGGTGGCTTTTGACTCCTGGTAGCTTGAAGTGTTTGAAATAGCTTAAATCGGTCTATGTCAGCCTGCGCAGAATAGTAAGGTAGTAATTGATTATTATTATTATTACTGCTATTAATGCATGAGGCTATAAAACTGCAACAGGAAGTTGATCCCTGCAATGCAAAGATTTATTTTGCAACCCGTCCTCTAAATCTATCCATTACGCAAGGTTCTCCCTCTGAAGTACTCCATTTCAGGATGCTTTCAAAACAATACTTTTTCTTTGCCTTATCATCAAATTCAAAGATCGTTGTCATCGGTGCGATTGAAAATCGTATAGCTTACTAATGTTTCCGTAAAACATTAGCCAACACTTTAAAGATTAAACAGTGTCATCATGAAAGTTTACTATCTCTTCATTTTATTTCAGTAATTAAATGTATTTTTTCCTGTTACCTTTCAAGTGAAGGCCTATCACAATCCTCTTTTTGTAGGTGATTCTGGTAGGCTAATAAAAGCATGTTGTACGCAGCATAAACCAGCCTATTATTTCTGAAGTTCATTCATTTATTAGTGATGGATACTTCAACTGTTCGTTTAGGTTACTGTTAAAGCGCTCACATAGGCTACTTCTCTGCCAGATTGCGTGAGATAACTAGTCTTAGTCTTATCGGTAAGTGTGGTCTAAGCAATCCCTTTATGATATCATGTTAACTCCCTAAATTGATTAAACATGTAACGCAGGTCGACTAATGTTGAATACTTATCGTTACTAGTGAGATTCCAGTAACCAATCATCATATTGCTAGTGATATGTTTAAATTGACAGCTATTACAAATCAGCTGTCAGAAGCTGCATGACGAGCAGTTTATTTTGAGCCAATCAAAACTCAATATTCTCTTAGTCCCTCTCCTAATCTCACATTATACACCAGTTGGCGCCAACATGCTGGGGGAAAAAACTAGAACGGGACATGAAGAGCTACCGCCATTCCATAGAAGAAAAACTATGTTTCAAATTGTTGAGGAGTTGTATAAAACTGAACTAAAAAGAGAGAACTGGATATTAACACTCACTTATCAATACGAATGTGCTGTGAAGGGATTGAGGGAAAGATTGACGCCAGGATTCTGTGCCGGTCCCTATTTAAACGTAATAGATTTTTGAGAAATAGCATCCACACATGGGCAGGCTTTATTTCAATGATTTTTTATTTATTTTTGGCTTTTTAAACACATTCCATTCTCCTTTCTCTTGTTTATATTATGGGTATAATGCCACTAATATTCCTTTATGTAATTTAGCTTTTACATGTGTACTTTTCTGTTTTTATAATAATATTTAATTTGTAGAGCGCTTTTCCCACGCTCAATGTGTCACGGCAGCCTTCCCTCTCTTCACTAAAAGAGGGGGTGAAACAGGGATCGGACCAACATGCAGCGTAGCCAGTGCTCAACATGTTTAATTAAACAAAAAACAGTGAACACTTACAACGAACTAAAAATAACAAAGTGTGGCAAACCGAAACAGTCCTATCTGGTGCAGAACACAAACACAGACACCGGAAACAACCACCCACAGTCCCCAACACAAAACAAGCCACCTATATATGATTCTCAATCAGGGACAACGATTGACAGCTGTCTCTGATTGAGAACCATATTAGGCTGGACACAGAAACAGACAAACTAGACACACAACATAGAATTCCCACCCAGCTCACGTCCTGACCAACACTAAACAAGCAAAACACATAAGAACTATGGTCAGGACGTGACAGTACCCCCCCCCCCCCCCTGAGGTGCGGACTCCGAACGCACCCCTAAAACTCAAGGGGAGGGTCTGGGTGGGCATCTGTCTGCGGTGGCGGCTCCGGCGGTGGACGAGGACACCACTCCACCACTGTCTTTGTCCCCCTCCTTAGCGTCCTTTGAGTGGCGACCCTCGCCCCCGACCATGGTCCAGGAACCTTCACCAAGGCCCCTCCTAAATATAGACAACTCAGGACAGAGAGGTAGCTCAGGACAGAGGGGTAGCTCAGGACAGAGAGGTAGCTCAGGACAGAGAGGTAGCTCAGGACAGAGGGGCAACTCCGGACTGAAGGACAGCTCCGGACAGAGAGGCAGCTCTGGACTGAATGGTTGATCCGGACTAGATGCAGCTCATGACTGGAGGGCAGCTCATGACTGGAAGGCAGCTCATGACTGGAAGGCAGCTCATGACTGGAAGGCAGCTCATGACTGGAAGGCAGCTCATGACTGGCGGGCAGCTCATGACTGGCGGGCAGCTCATGACTGGCGGGCAGCTCATGACTGGCGGGCAGCTCATGACTGGCGGGCAGCTCATGACTGGAGGGCAGCTCATGACTGGAGGGCAGCTCATGACTGGAGGGCAGCTCATGACTGGAGGGCAGCTCATGACTGGAGGGCAGCTCATGACTGGAAGGCAGCTCCTGACTGGAGGGCAGCTCCTGACTGACTGGCGGCTCTGGCGGCTCCTGACTGACGGACGGCTCTGGCGGCTCCTGACTGACGGACGGCTCTGGCGGCTCCTGACTGACGGACGGCTCTGGCGGCTCCTGACTGACGGACGGCTCTGACGGCTCGGGACAGACGGACGGCTCTAACGGCTCGGGACAGACGGACGGCTCTAACGGCTCGGGACAGAAGGACGGCTCTAACGGCTCGGGACAGACGGACGGCTCGGGACAGACGGACGGCTCAGACGGCGCTGGGCAGACGGACGGCGCTGGGCAGACGGATGGCTCAGATGGCGCTGGGCAGACGGATGGCTCAGATGGCGCTGGGCAGACGGATGGCTCAGACGGCGCTGGGCAGACGGATGGCTCAGACGGCGCTGGGCAGACGGATGGCTCAGACGGCGCTGGGCAGGCAGGCAGCTCAGACGGCGCTGGGCAGACGGATGGCTCAGACTGCGCTGGGCAGGCAGGCAGCTCAGATGGCGCTGGGCAGACGAGCAGTGCAGACGGCGTTGAGCAGACGAGCAGTGCAGGCGGGGTTGGGCAGACGGCCGACTCTGACCTGCTGAGGCGCACAGTAGGCCTGGTGCGTGGTGCCGGAACTGGTGGCACCGGACTGGAGACACGCACCTCAAGGCTAGTGCGGGGAGCAGGAACAGGGCACACTGGTTTCTCAAAGCGCACTATAGGCCTGGTGCGTGGTGCCGGAACTGGTGGTACCGGACTGAGGGCACGCACCTCAGGGCGAGTGCGGGGAGAAGGAACAGTGCGTACAGGGCTCTGGAGACACACAGGAGGCTTGGTGCGTGGTGCCGGAACTGGTGGTACTGGGCTGGAGACACGCACTACAGGGAGAGTGCGTGGAGGAGGAACAGGGCTCTGGAGACGCACAGGAAGCCTAGTGCGTGGTGTAGGCACTGATGGTACTGGGCTGGGGCGGGAAGGTGGCGCCGGATATACCGGACCGTGCAGGCGTACTTGCTCCCTTGAGCACTGAGCCTGCCCAACCTTACCTGGTTGAATGCTCCCCGTAGCCCGACCAATGCGGGGAGGTGGAATAACCCGCACTGGGCTGTGTAGGCGAACCGGGGACACCATGCGTAAGGCTGGTGCCATGTACACCGGCCCGAGGAGACGTACTGGAGGCCAGATATGTTGAGCCGGCTTCATGGCACTTGGCTCAATGCTCAATTTAGCCCGGCCAGTGCGGGGAGGTGGAATAACCCGCACCGGGATATGCACACGTACAGGAGACACCGTGCGCTCTTCCGCATAACACGGTGTCTGCCCGTACTCCCGCTCTGCATGGGAAGTGGGCGCAGGTCTCCTACCTGACTTCGCCACACTACCCTTTAGCCCCCCCCCCCCCAAGACATTTTTGGGATTTCTTCTCGGGCTTCCTGGCCAGCCGTGTTCCCTCATAACACCGGTTCCCCTTCTCAGCTGCTTTCGCTCTCCTAGCTGCCTCCACCTGTTCCCATGGAAGGCGATCCTTACCAGCCAGGATCTCCTCCCATGTGTAGCAACCCTTTCCGTCCAATACGTCCTCCCAAGTCCATTTCTCCTGGTCCCGCTGCTGCCGTTGCTGCCCGTTGCTACGCTGCTTGGTCCGGGTTTGGTGGGTGGTTCTGTCACGGCAGCCTTCCCTCTCTTCACTAAAAGAGGGGGTGAAACAGGGATCGGACCAACATGCAGCGTAGCCAGTGCTCAACATGTTTAATTAAACAAAAAACAGTGAACACTTACAACGAACTAAAAATAACAAAGTGTGGCAAACCGAAACAGTCCTATCTGGTGCAGAACACAAACACAGAGACCGGAAACAACCACCCACAATCCCCAACACAAAACAAGCCACCTATATATGATTCTCAATCAGGGACAACGATTGACAGCTGTCTCTGATTGAGAACCATATTAGGCTGGACACAGAAACAGACAAACTAGACACACAACATAGAATTCCCACCCAGCTCATGTCCTGACCAACACTAAACAAGCAAAACACATAAGAACTATGGTCAGAACGTGACACAATGCAAATGTGAAGCTTGTTGGTGCTTGCATCTGTGCACAAATCACTGGACTCCTGCAGTTTGAGATTTATTTATTTATATTTATGAAATGAAGCTGATACTCACCTTTTATTATTTACGATTTTTTCCTGATATTTTAGCTTTATGAAAGATATTTACATTATAGGGTTTTTATTCCAAGAAAAACGAAAATACATATGTCCTGCCTACCTAAAACATCCGTTAATACATTTCAAGACCTTCAAAACAAACATATCCTAATGTTAGAAAGTAAAAAATACATTAGATACAGTGCATTCGGAAAGTATTTTGTTACGTTACAGCCTTATTATAAAATGGATTACATAGTTTTTCCCCTCATTAATCTACAAACAATAACCCATAATGACAAAGCAAAAACAGGTGTTTAGAAATGTTTGCAAATTGATAAAAAATACAAAACTGAAATATCAAATTTACATAATTATTCAGACCCTTCACTCATTAATTTGTTGAAGCACCTTTGGCAGGTACTACAGCCTCGAGTATTCTTGGGTATGGCGCTACAAGCTTGGCTCACCTGTATTTGGGGAGTTTCTCCCATTCCTCTCTGCAGATCCTCACAAGATCTGTCAGATGGGGAGCGTCGCTCCACAGCTGGAGATCTCTCCAGAGATGTTTGATCGGGTTCAAGTCCGGGCTCTGGCTGGGCTACTCAAGGACATTCAGAGACTTGTCCCGAAGCCACAACTGCGTTGTTTTTTTCATCAAGGAGCTCTCTGTACTTTACTCAGTTCATCTTTCCCTCGGTCCTGACTAGTCCTGACTAGTCCCAGTCCCTGCCTCCCCACAGCATGATGCTGCCACCACCATGCTTCACCATAGGGATGGTGCCAGGTTTCCTCCAGATGTGAGACTTGGCATTCAGGCCAAAGAGTTCAATCTTGGTTTCATCAGACCAGGGAATCTTGTTTATCATGGCCCGAGAGTCTTTAGGTACCTTTTGGTAGACTCCAAGCGGGCTGTCATATGCATTTTACTGAGGAGTTGCCACTACCATAAAGGCCTGATTGGTGGAGTGCTGCAGAGATGGTTGTCATTCTGGAAGTTTCTACCATCTCCACAGAGGAACTCTGGAGCTCTTTCAGAGTGACCATCGGGTTCTTGGTCACCTCCCTGACCAAGGCCCTTCTCCACCAATTGCTCAGTTTGGTCGGGTGGCTAGCTCTAGGAATAGTCTTGATGGTTCCAAGCTTCTTCCATTTAAGAAAAATGGAGGCCACTGTGTTCTTGGGGACCTTGAATGCTGAAGAAATGTTTTAGTACCCTTCCCCAGATCTGTGCCTTGACACAATCCTGTCTCAGAGCTCTACGGACAATTCCTTCAATCTCATGGCTTGGTTTTTGCTCTGACACTCACTGTCAACTGTGGGACCTTTTATATAGATAGGTGTGTGCCTTTCCAAATCATGTGCAATCAATTGAATTTACCACAGATGGACTCCAATCAAGTTGTAGAAACATCACAAGGATGATCAATGGAAACAGGATGCACCTGAGCTCAATTTCGAGTCTCAATAGCAAAGGGTCTGAATACTTATGTAAATAAGGTATTTCTGTTTTTGAATTTTAAAACATTTACAAACATTTCTAAAGACCTGTTTTCCGCTTTGTAATTATGGGGTAGTGTGTGTAGATTGATGAGGGGGAAAAAACAATTTAATCCATTTTTGAATAAGGATGCAACATAACAACATGTGGGAAAAGTAAAGGGGTCTGAATACTTTCCGAATGCACTGTATAAGCTATTGTGGGTGGGGTAGGCTAAATAATTACTACAGAATAGGCCTAATTAAAAAAAATTGTGATACAGGAAATAAAAAATGCTAGTCAGAGCGTGGCTGAGCAGTACCAGAGTGGGAGAGAAGGCAAACACAATTCTTTAAATCTGCTCGTATTAAACTCTGCTCCTTGCTCCACACTCGCCAACTTACATTCTCTGACATTCAAAAGCAGCCCTGCTTCATATATTATTTTTACCGCCTTTTTCCTCCCCAATTTTGATCTTGTTACATCGCTGCAACTCCCCAACGGGCTCAGGAGGTGAAGGTCGAGTCATGCGTCCTCCGAAAACATTACCTCTGGTCTGTAGTGATGCCTCTAGCACTGCGATGCAGTGCCATAGACCGCTCATCCACTCAGGAAACTCCTGTATCAAAGATCTTTCAATGAATAATCATATTGATGATGGAATCAGTGAATGAATGCCTGCAGCAACCATTACACGGTCTGACAAGCTGCCTAACAAATGAGGCCTAATTAGACAACATAACAATTATGTCCTTAGTACCACTTTTCAATGACTTAATACATTTTGTCAAAAAAATGTAGCTGTTTTAAATCTAATTCCCTGCAATTCTACACTTTTTGCCGTTGCTTATGACGTGTTCATATGTTATCGGTGTGGCCCCCTACCAAAAAAAAGAATAATCCGGTAATCTGGCCTCAAATCAACGACTGAATGATGTGCTGAACAATCTTGAAAGTTTGTTTTTCCTTACAACCATCATCTGAAGGTAACTCTTGCTGAATGAATGTTAAACACAGCCAATGTAAGCTTGTTTTGGCCATCACACGCATCAAAAGGGGACGGGAAATGCTTTGATATTGTCTGTGGCTGTCACAGAGGCCTTGAGAGGTTAGTCTATCAGAGAGTGTTTTTGAAATGCTATCAAAATATTTACTTGCCGACTACAACTTAATCAAGTGACTTCTCTCGCCTGAAGACATTTTTAAAATGCAATCAATAATTCAACGACAAACTTACAGTTTCTGAAGACTCTGGTACTTATAGAATATGTCACCGTTCAATATCCGAAGTCGGTTCCTTTGCAGGGACCTATGGGATGTGATTAGTTCATAAGGTCGACCAGATAAATAAAAAACAACAAACACAACATTGTGCCACCAAACAATACTGCGTGAATTAAAAAAGGTCAAAACCTTTTCATTTGAATTACTAGGTTCTCGGCTCATTGTCTGTTTGAGGTTGGAACTAATCACATTTCTATGTGACCACATTGTGTGTATTCGGGAAAATCTTCCAATTACATTTGAAACAGAATTGGTGATAGAACATATCATTATTCCAAACAGAAGGAGCATCTTTCTTTATAGTGTGACAGAGAATGCATAATTTTGCCATTTTAGTCATTATCTAAGCTCATTCCACCTCGATTACCACGGTGGCCATGTTACCCGAGGTTATGGAGATAAGCTTTTAATTAGTGAAGAAAGTATTTGAATTGAAAGTTAACAATGCGGAGCGTGCCGCAGCAGTCTACAGGGCCTTAATGAAAGACGAGACAATTGGAGAAAGAGGCGGCGGCAATGGTATGCCATTGACACAATTAAATGACCCCGTCTGCAAATTGGGCTTTCGAGGTTTACCCATCGAGACAATTAATAGTCAAGTGGAACTGGATGTCCGCAATGGGCACAGATGATAAATATAGGGCCCAAATGTTCCATTATCTAAACAATGTGTGGACAATATGACAGTGAGACAAAATATTGTGAGACCAAGAAAGGGCGAGCGCTATGTGATAATTTATAGTCATTGTCATTATTTTGCATAATGTATGGATTGAAATGATAATGTATATTATATATCCTACTGTTTAGAAATTACTTTTGTCATAATGATTTGTTAAAGTCTTTCTCACATTACATTAGGCTTCAGTAAAGAGGTTCATGCCTCTTTTTACTCTTCCAATTGAGAAAAAGAATGTTCCAGTACAGGAGAGAACAGCCCTAAGACTTAAACCAACCTTCAAAAGCAAACTTCCATCGAGACACTTATTAGCTAAGTGCGAGAGACACTTTGTTTAAATCGTTTTTCTCTTCCAATTCATAGTAGAAACAGGAAAAAGAATCTGCACACTTCCAGTCAGATGCAAATGTATGTATTCGAAATGCGTGTGGCAACTCACATCATGGTGACGTTAATGGACACGGCTGGGACATGGTGAAACTGGGCACCGTCACAGTCCAGCTCCAGATCTCTGCACTGACACAGCTCTGGAACAGCCACCAGCACTGGATGAGGAAGAGACAGAAGGAAGGAAGATATTAATGACTGATGCAGATCAACATAGGAGCTGGATAAAAAACATAGCAATGAAAATAAATGTCAACAAGGTCTTTGGACAACACTGTTGTTGTAGAACTAGCTTTACTTAAGATTACACGGAGACATAGGAGAGTGTCAGGGACCAACCTCCATCACTGCATATGTACAGTAGAGCCACACGTGACGGATGTGACTGCTTGCTTTGCAGTTTTGCTTTCTTCCCTGTCTCGGCACAATATCCTTGCAAAGGCTCCAGGTCCCCTTTGCTTCGCAAACACGTTACCGCCCGCTTGACAACGTCTTTGCCCATTACGACACCGAAAGTTACCATTTCGTTAGCACGAGTGGAGACATTTCAAGATGTAGAATGAGGTTACGGCACAATCTCAACACTCTTACACACGGCCACAGAGAATTTAATTGAAGCAGCAATCTATTGAATTGGGGCCTCATGCCAGAGGAAAAGACAATTATCTTTTGAAATTCAATAAGTCCAGGTTCCGACAGGAAATGTGTGAAAGGATAATAACATTCAGTAAAGTGGGTATCAGAAATAATTCCTTTATGCTGTATCTGAGGGGATTTATAATCAGGCATAAAGGAAATGATTAGACTCCATGGAAATACTAAAATATCAATGGTATTCAAAGTTCTGTAGTGTTGATTTCCGTTTTCCTTGCAAGTTAATTCATCATCGAGTACACTCATTGGGTCTGGACTAAAGGGGAAGAATGGAAATCAGCAATCTGGTTTTGAATATTGATGGGACATATTTGAATCGTGCTGATATTCAAAGAATTAAATATATGAAGAAAGAATAATCTTATGTACATCTGACATCTAATGCAATGCATGTGTAATGACTAAATTGAATCCAAGATTTGTATTTGACCTAAAGTGTGAAATCCTATACTCGTCACTCATTTCAAAAGTGTTTTGGAAAGATGGGTAATTTGCGATTTGAATATCCTTATCAGTGACCTCTGTTGTACTAAGAATACAGTTACCAATGAATTGAAAACCTCTGATTCTGCCAAGGAAAATTGAGAAAACATTGGATATAATCAAAGGATTATATGCACAAACGTGGAAGAAAACCAACCTGTTTATTCGATAAGGAATTGCTTATTGCTTGTTATTTGATACCATGTCAGTCGTGGTTTTTAATATAAAGTTGCGTTATTTAGAAACTCCAAATAAGGAAAGTTGCAACTCAATATTAGGAAGGTGTTTCCAATGTGTGGTATACTCAGTGTATATCAACAATCGACTAATGAAACAAATACCAAAAGATCGTTTTGGGGCAGAGTTTTCTTTTAATGCCTTGGGGGAGGCAGCACAAATGGACTGTTCAAAACCACTAGACGTCCATCTGGTCTGTTTAATTCAGATCCAGAACCACAAACTTAAAACATAGCTGCGAGCTGACCGAAGGACACAAGATCAGTTGGATAACAAAGCAGACACTCTGTTCCTATATAATACTCTTCCTTTATGTGCAATCAGTGTTGAGTGGATATAATTGAGCAAATTAGCGCATATGTGCTAACATGCATCTACTGCATGGGTATTCAACCGGGGGTCCGCAGATTTTTCCCCCAATGTTTTTATGAATATTGCTAAATTACATACCCACAGTCGAAGAGAGGAGAGTATCTTCTTTCTAATAATGTCAATTTTTTTGTAGTAGCTGACATACAGTGCATTCGGAAGGTATTCAGACCCCTCCACATTTTAATGTTACAGCCTTATTCTAAAATTGATTGTGTTTTTTCCCCACTCATCAATCTACACACAAATGTTTGCAAATGTAAAACAAATAACATTTACATAAGACCCTTTACTCTGTACTTTGTTGAAGCACCTTTGGCAGCGATCACATACTTGAGTCTTCTTGGGTATGACGCTACAAGCTTGGCACAACTGTTTTTGGGGAGTCTTCTCTGCAGATCCTCTCAAGCTCTGTCAGGTTGGATGTTGCTGCACAGCTATTTTCAGGTCTCTCCAGAGATGTTCGATCGGGTTCAAGTCTGGGCAAATCAAGGACATTCAGAGACTTGTCCCGAAGCCACTCCTGCATTGTCATGGCTGTGTGCTTAGGGCCAGTTGTATCCAATTGGTAGTTAGTCTTGTCTCATTGCTGCAACTCCCGTACGGACTCAGGAGAGGCGAAGGTCGAGAGCCGTGCGTCCTCCGAAACCCAACCAAGCCGCACTGCTTCTTGACACAATGCCCACTTAACCCGGAAGCCAGCCGCACCAACGTGTTTGAGGAAACACCGTACACCTGGCAACCGCGTCAGCGTGCACTGCGCCCGGCACAGGAGTCGCTAGTGTGCGATAGGACAAGGATATCCCTGCCGGCCAAACCCTCCTCTCACCGGGACGACGCTGGGCCAATTGTGCGCCACCCCATGGGTCTGTCTCCCGGTCACGGCTGGCTGCGACAGAGCCTGGACTCGAACCCAGAATCTCTAGTGGCACAGCTAGCACTGCGATGCAGGGCCTTAGACCACTGCGCCACTTGGGAGGCCTGAAGGTGAACCTTCGCCCCAGTCTGAGGTCCTGAGCGCTCTGGAGCAGGTTTTCATCAAGAATCTCTCTGTACTTTGCTCCGTTCATCTTTCCCTCAATCCGGATTAGTCTCCCAGTCCCTGCCGCTGAAAAACATCCCCACAGCATGATGCTGCTCCCACCACCGTAGGGATGGTGCCAGTTTTCCTGTAGATGTGATGCTTGGCATTCAGGCCAAAAAGTTCAATCTTGGTTTCATCACACCAGAGAATCTTGTTTCTCATGGTCTGAGAGTCCTTTACTGTAGGTGCCGTTTGGCAAACTCCAAGTGGGCTATCATGTGCCTTTTTTACTGATGAGTGGCTTCCGTCTGGCCACTCTACCATAAAGGCCTGATTGGTGGAGTGCTGCAGAGATGGTTGTCCTTCTGGAAGGTTCTCCCATTTCCACAGAGGAACTCTGGAGCTCCATCAGAGTGACCATCAGGGTCTTGGTCATCTCCCTGACCAAGACCCTTGTTCCCCGATTGCTCAGTTTGGCCGGGTGGCCAGCTCTAGGAAGAGTCTTAGTGGTTCCAAGCTTCTTCCATTTAAGAATGATGGAGTCCACTGTGTTCTTGTGGACCTTCAATGCTGCAGAATTTTCACGGACAATTCCTTCAATCTCATGGCTTGGTTTTTGCTCTGCCATACACCGTCAACTGTGGGACCTTATACGTATAAACAGGTGTGTGCCTTTCCAAATAATGTCCAATCAATTTAATTTACCACAGGTGGACTCCAATCAAGTTGTAGAAACATCTCAAGGATGAGCAATGGAAACAGGATGCACCTGAGCTCAATTTCAAGTCTCATAGCAAAGGGTCTGAATACTTACATTTCCAGTCAAAAGTTTGGACACACCTACTCATTCAAGGGGTTTTCTTTATTTTTACTATTTTCTACATTGTAGAATAATAGTGAAGTCAAACACGTTTCTTGGCCCATACAAGTCTCTTCTTCTTATTGGTGTTCTTTAGTGGTGGTTTCTTTGCTGCAATTCAACCATGAAGGCCTGATTTCACGCAGTCTCCCCTGAACAGTTGATGTTGAGATCTGTCTGTTACTTGAACTCTGTGAAGCATTTATTTGGGCTGCTAACTCTAATGAATTTATCCTCTGCAGCAGAGGTAACTTTGGGTCTTTCTTTCCTGTGGTGGTCCTCATGAGAGCCAGTTTCATCATAGCGCTTGATGGTTTTTGCGACTGCACTTGAAGAAACTTTCAAAGTTCTTGAAATTTTCCGGATTGACTGACCTTCATGTCTTAAAGTAATGATAGAATGTTGTTTCTCTTTGCTTATTTGAGCTGTTCTTGCCATAATATGGACTTGGTCTTTTACTAAATTGGGCTATCTTCTGTATACCACCCTTAACTTGTCACAACACAACTGATTGGCTCAAATGCATTAAGAGAAATAAATTCCACAAATTAACTTTTAACAAGGCACACCTGTTAATTAAAATGCATTCCAGGTGACTACCTCATGAAGCTGGTTGAGAGCATGCCAAGAGTGTGCAAAGCTGTCATTAAGGCAAAGGGTGGCTACTTTGAAGAATCTCAAATTTAAAATATATTTAGATTTGTTTAACACTTTTTTGGTTACTACATTATTTCATATGTGTTATTTCCTAGTGTTGATGTCTTCACTATTATTATACAATGTAGAAAATAGTAAAAAATAAATAAACCCTGGAATGAGTAGGTGTGTTCAAACGTTTGACTGGTACTGTATGTAAAGTAAGGTATTTCTGTTTTGTAATTTAAATAAATGAGCCAAAAAATGTAAACAGTTTTTGCTTTGTCATTATGGGGTATTGTGTGTAGATTGGGGGGGGGGGGGGAATCTATTTTAGAAAAAGGCTGTAATGTAACAAAAAAGTCAAGAGGTCTGAATACTTCCCGACTGCACTGTAGGCTTTGAAAAAGCACCCATGAATAGACAAGCACTGGCTTGGACATACATTTTTGCCAACACATGGCTAACCTTTGTTTAACCAGCTAATCAGCTGCTCTTAGTGAAAATGGAGTTACCTTTCTATCTAATAGGCTATGTTAGAGTTTACACTTCCGCTTCCAATTCTAATGTGGGGAGATCAAAATAACTATCCACCAATCTATTCATTTTTAAATGTTACTTCTCCTTGCCATTATCATTCACCTGATAAGACAAGACGTTATTTTTTTTGGTAATTTATGATGGAGGACCCTGGGTCACTAGTTTGCCTGGAAGGGGTCCCTGGGCAAGGAAATGTTGAAGACCCCTGATTCACTGGTATAGTGTGGCCATCTTAGAATGCATCAACATTATTTTCTCAAACTTTTTAGGGACTATTGTGATGAGTCCAAAGACCACATTTGTAGTGAATCTGACTTTTAGTCCATGAGAAGATTTTTAAAAAATGATTATTTTAAGCATTAGTGTTACATAGTGAAAAATGTGAATTGTTCATAATTTCCTTATTTAAGATATCAATGCCAAATTCAACATGGTTCATCATGGTGGCCCCAAAGAGTTAAGTCATAGGCCATTGATGAGTGGATTTACAAAGGTTTTAAGCGGAGACGTAAAATCTGATTTCTTGATTTATTAATAACTCAACCATCTCTTAACCAATCCTGTAGCTTTTCTCAAACGAATTTAAGATATATACAATGGGCCTACATACCGAATTGTCTTGTGAGAATACGTTTTTCCCAAAAGGTATTCCCAAATTTCCAAGACGGAGGAAAATTTACCCTGACAGATCTGATGGGTCCCTGAGGCAAATTTTGTTCAGCATTACGAAAGACACAGACATACAATGTTTCAAGTCTCTAGGTCAAATGGGGAACTGATATGAGGGTTTAAGTGAAACTGCTTATAACAGCGCCCCTTTAGGCAAATCAGTACTATTTTTGACAAAGTTACCCATGGCCTCTAATTTCTGTATTCCGAATTAGAAAAAAAGTTACCAATCTATGCTTGAGTTATTTGACCATGTCAAGAAAAAAAAATCTAAGAATAACAATAGGTTTCACAGCTTTGATGGGAACCCCCTAAGAAACAAAAGCATCTCAATGTTTGATTTGGAGATTAGAGTTGCCTCCAGAGTGGCGGAGTGGTCTGAGGCATCACTACAGATCCAGGTTCAATCCCGGGATGTGTCGCAGCCGACTGCAACCGGGAGACCCATGCGGCGGCGCACAATTGACCCAGTGTCGTCCGGGTTAGGGGAGGGTTTGGCCAGCTGCGATGTCCTTGTCCCATCACGCTCTAGTGACTCCTTGTGGCGGCCGGGCGCATGCACACTGACTTCTGTCGCCAGCTGTACGGTGTTTCCTCCGACACATTGGTGCGGCTGGCTTCCGGGTTAAGCGAGCAGTGTGGCTTGGCAGGGTCGTGTTTCGGAGGACGCATGGCTCTCGACCTTCGCCTGTCCCCGAGTCCGTACGGGAGTTGCAGCGATGTGACAAGATCGTAACTACCAATTTGGATATCACGAAAAAATAAGTTAGTATAGTTGTTCTTTCACATTACAAAACACAATAGGGGTTCAAACGACTAACTTACACATTTGGGAGGAAGGGTCAGCTTGTCTGTTGTCTGCTGAAGGGTCAGCTGTAATGCAGTGGTTCTGAAGATATTTAGCCCCACACCTTGGATCTTTGGACAACTACAATTGCTTCATAAATCTGTGACGCACTGCTTAATAAATCTAAACGTTAATGTGGAGATAGCAAATGGACTGGGATTGTGTTTTTGGGTCCAATACTTTTGAAGAGTACCAATTGTGCATATAGCATGACCCACATCCTACACAGTGCTATATGCACATCCGATGAAAGGCCTAATACTCCAAGTCGATATTCACGTAATAACAAGGAATTCTCCTCGACCACACCCACAAATTAGGGAAAACAAACATTCTTTCCTATTGAACCCCATTGTTAAAGAGCAAACTTTCCAGAAAAGCTGATGTTGTTCAATGTACAGTCGTGGCCAAAAGTTTTGAGAATGACACAAATATACATTTTTACAAAGTCTGCTGCCTCAGTTTGTATGATGGCAATTTGCATATACTCCAGAATGTTATGAAGAGTGATCAGATGAATTGCAATTAATTGCAAAGTCCCTCTTTGCCATGCAAATGAACTGAATCCCCCAAAAACAGCACTGCCACAAAAGGACCAGCTGATATCATGTCAGTGATTCTCTCATTAACACAGGTGTGAGTGTTGACGAGGACAAGGCTGGAGATCACTCTGTCATGCTGACTGAGTTTGAATAACAGACTGGAAGCTTCAAAATGAGGGTGGTGCTTGGAATCATTGTTCTTCCTCTGTCAACCATGGTTACCTGCAAGGAAACGCGTGCCGTCATTGCTTTGCACAAAAAGGGCTTCAGAGGCAAGGATATTGCTGCCAGTAAGATTGCACCTAAATCAACCATTTATCGGATCATCAAGAACTTCAAGGAGACAGGTTCAATTGTTGTGAAAAAGGCTTCAGGGCGCCCAAGAAAGTCCAGCAAGTGCCAGGACCGTCTCCTAAAGTTGATTCAGCTGCGGAACCGGGGCACCACCAGTACAGAGCTTGCTCAGGAATGGCAGCAGGCAGGTGTGAGTGCATCTGCACGCACAGTGAGGCGAATACTTTTGGAGGATGGCCTGGTGTCAAGAAGGGCAGCAAAGAAGCCACTTCTCTCCAGGAAAACATCAGGGACAGACTGATATTCTGCAAAAGGTACAGGGATTGGACTGCTGAGGACTGGGGTAAAGTCATTTTTTCTGATGAATCCCCTTTCCAATTGTTTGGGGCATTCGGGAAAAAGCTTGTCCGGAGAAGACAAGGTGAGTGCTACCATCAGTCCTGTGTCATGCCAACAGTAAAGCATCCTGAGACCATTCATGTGTGGGGTTGCTTCTCAGCCAAGGGAGTGGGCTCACTCACAATTTTGCCTAAGAACACAGCCATGAATAAAGAATGGTACCAACACATCCTCCGAGAGCAACTTCTTCCAACCATCCAGGAACAGTTTGGTGACGAACAATGCCTTTTCCAGCATGATGGAGCACCTTGCCATAAGGCAAAAGTGATAACTAAGTGGCTCGGGGAACAAAACATCGATATTTTGGGTCCATGGCCAGGAAACTCCCCAGACCTTAATCCCATTGAGAACTTTTGGTCAATCCTCAAGAGGCGGGTGGACAAACAAAAACCCACAAATTCTGACAAACTCCAAGCATTGATTATGCAAGAATGGGCTGCCATCAGTCAGGATGTGGCCCAGAAGTTAATTGACAGCATGCCAGGGCAGATTACAAAGGTCTTGAAAAAGAAGGGTCAACACTACAAATATTGACTCTTTGCATCAACTTCATGTAATTGTCAATAAAATCCTTTGACACTTATGAAATGCTTGTAATTATACTTCAGTATTTCATAGTAACATCTGACAAAAATGTCTAAAGACACTGAAGCAGCAAACTTTGTGGAAATTAATATGTGTCATTCCACGATGTTACCAGGTAAAAAATCCCGACCCACAGTTTCTCAATGCTCCCACGAAAGGAAATAGAGCATGCAAGAAGAGCCCTGTGGCTTCAGGCTATTCGCCATGAGAGAGTGTGAAATGTGTGTCCAAGTAGGCTACACGTAGCTGTGTGTGTGGAAAACATTTAAATCACAGGTAAGACATTTAACTTGTTTAGTATAGTCCGTTTGTAACTCCACTCACTACTTGTAGCTACTGTATATAGTCAGTTTGTTTGTGTTGTTGGTCTTGGCTTGCTTAATGTTCCGGTCAGTAGCTAGCACCCATTCACGTGGCTGCCAGCACTGTCATGAGAAGGGCCATGAGAGAAGCCCGACAATATTACGTTTTTCGAAGTAGTGAGAATGCTCAGGAGCAGGCAATGTTGAAAACTAATCTTTAGATGTGTACTTTTCGTAAATGTAGTTTTGTAACTGAGTACAAAAAAGCAGTCAACAAAAATATTGTTTGAAAAAGGTCAAGTATTTGCTTTTGAGCCACAGGCAGGCGGGCCGCGGCGTTTTACAGTGCCTTCAGAAAGTATTCAAACCTCGACTTTTTCCACATTTGATGTTACAGTGTGAATTTAAAATTGATTACATTTTGATTTTGTGTCACTGGACTACACACAATACCCCATAATGTGGAATTTATGTTTTTAGGAATTTTTACGATTTAAGAAAAAATGTAAAGCTGTCTTGAACTAATAAGTATTCAACCTCTTTGTTATGGCAAACCTAAATAAGTTAATGAGTAAAAATGTTTTTAACAAGTCACAAGTTACATGGACTCACTCTGTGTGCAATAATAGTGTTTAACATGATTTTCGAAAAACGACCTCATCTCTGTACCACACACATACAATTATCTGTAAGGTCCCTCAGTCGAGCAGTACATCTCAAACACAGATTCAACCGCAAAGACCAGGGAGGTTTTCCAAAGCCTTGCAAAGAAGGGCACTTATTGGTAGATGGGTAAAAAAGCAGACATTGAATATCCCTTTGAGCATAGTGAAGTTTGTAATTACACTTCGGATGGTGTATCAATACACCCAGTCACTACAAAGATACAGGCGTCCTTCCTAACTCATTTGCCGGAGAGGATGGAAAACACTCAGGGATTTCACCATGAGGCCACTGGTGACTTTAAAACAGTTTGAGTTTAATGTATGTGATAGGAGAGGATGGATCAACAACATTTTAGTTGCTCCACAATATTAACCTAAATGATTTAGTGAAAAGAAGGAAGCCTGTACAGAATAAAAATATTCCAAAACATACATCCTGTTTGCATTAAGTAAAACTGGGGAAAAAAGCTGAATACAAAGCATTATGTCTGGGGCAAATCCAACACACGCCAAGTTCTACGTAATATTTTCAAGCCTGGTGGTGGCTGCATCATGTTATGGGTATGCTTGTCATCGGCAAGGACTAGGGACTATTTTAGGATCAAAATTAAATGGACTAGAGCTAAGCACAGGCAAAAACCTGGTTCAGTCTGCAGTGGAAGACATTCACCTTTCAGTAGAACAATAACTTAAAACACAAGGCAAACTATACAGTTGCTTACCAAGACGACATTGAATGTTCCCCATTGGCCGAGTTAGTTTTGTCTTAAATTTGCTTGAAAATCTATAGCAAGACTTAAATGGTTGTCTAGCAATGATCAACAAACAACTTGACAGAGCTTGAGTAATTTGTTTTAAGAATGATGTGCAAGTATTGTATAATCCAGGTGTGCTAACCTCTTAGAGCCTTACCCAGGAAGATTCACTGCCAAAGGTGATTCTAACATGTATTGACTCAGTGGTGTGAATACTTATGTAAATTAGATATTTATCCATTTCATTTTCAATAGATTTGCAAACATTTCTAAAAACATATTTTCACTTTATCATTATAGAGTATTATGTGTAGATGGGTGAGAGAAAAAAAGTATTTAATCCATTTTAAATTCAGGCTGTCACAACAAAATGTGGAATAAGTCAAGGGGTATGAATACTTTCTGAAGGCACTGTATCTAATACTGACTGGGACTATATTAATGTGATACTCATTGTCCATTGTCCGTTAAATGTGATACTTATTGTCCATTTGATTCCATGGTTGCCATGGTGACTTTATGGCAGCCTAGCCTTCTGCCCAACAAAGGGAAAACGCAGCACTACGTAATTTTCTTTAAAGCAAAATGTGACTTCAAAGTCTTTTTCTGTCTAGACAGACAGCAATTTCTGATACTCAATGATATATTCTTATCACCTGGCTTGTTCTAGTGTCAGGAATACCACATTAATCAGATAATATACCTGGCCATTAGAACAGATGAAATATTTTTAACCAAATTAGTAGTTACTGCGTTTTGCCTTTGTAGGGCAGTATTGCTCTGCTATTTTAGTTGCAATTTAGTGTTGTTTTTCAAATGTGAATTTTTCTTGAATAACCTTTTGTTTTTGAGTAGCTAATCAAGTACTGATCATTTTAATGTAGTAATTATGAACCTCAATGTTAAAATCAGTTAAGCAATTGGACTTTCCTGCCACCAACAAAGTATATATTTTTTGTTTTATTTTTAATACCTGCATTGAAGTGTCTCACCTACTATCTCCTGAGGACTACAAAGTACAGATATGGGGGACACTCGCATATTTTTCTCAAGAGGATTAAACAAACCCTGAGTAAGTAGCAAAAAAAAATACTTTTTCAATTTATATAGTACAGAAAAGCTCACAGGCGGTACAAATTCCACTCATAAAACAAAACAGTCCACACAGAACTGTATGTCTCCCTTTCTTCCCCCTCTATACAGCGCAGATTCTGACTCTGCGGCCTGTTAAAAAAGTCCATGTACCACCTCTATCTTAGGCCCCTTTAAGACTAGGCACTGTTGAATGTGTAGTCTCTAACAAATAACTCTCTACTAGTACAGTAGTTTATCACTGACAATGACCTGGGACTAATATGTTTGACGGAAACATGGCACAGAAATGGTCATTTATACCTACTCAATGAAACTAAATATCTGGAAAAGGCTCGTGCCCATGGCAGGGGTGGTGGTCTTGCTGTTTTCCACAGACTGTTTTGACCTGAAAATGTTGCCTGCTCCTGCTGTCTTATTATTTGAGTACATGGCTTTTAGAATGAAGACTCCCAGTCCTCTCACTGTGATACTTATCTTTCGCCTCTCCAAAAAAGTCTCCTGTAACAGAGTTTTCTGAGCTGATCACCTCTGTGTCCTTCCCTCTCCAATGTTGTAATCCTAGGTGATTTCAACGTTCACATTGATTCAACAAAATTTTTATTAAGCCCGAAGTCCAGCCTTAGTGATGTCACTGCCTACGTCATTACCTTCTACTCATGAGACCAAGCCCATGCATACACAGCTATACAAACAATAGTTTCAGTGTTATCTAAAGGCTCAGCAGTAAATGTCCACTCCCCAAGTGGATTTATAATGGAATGTCTGACTAGTCTCTTTTCTCTTTCACTCCCCTGCAGGGTTCTTTCTTCACAGACACCCTGTATTGACAGCCATAATTCACACATCCCTCAGACCATTTCTTTATAAGAAGAGACTAGAAAATAATTGTGGAACAATATTAAACCTTACAATGAATATATATATATATATATTGTTAATCTGAAGTCTAGGACCCTATACATTTAAAGAGGGAGGGGTCTTATAACTCTCCCCCTTCTATTAATACAACATAAGCATAATCAATTATTATAATACATAAACATTTGGTACAGCCCCTATCATGACCCCAAGGTGAACCCAACAGTTATACAACTAAACCTCATCACTGGAGAAGTCCTGGATGTACATGAGCTAGGTGTATCTGACCAAAGGGCTGTGACGATGTCTGTGAGTACTCCTTCACTTCAGCTCCGCCCAAAGCACAATATTAAATTCAGAAACATCAAGTCCCTTGACACATCCCTCTTCCAGGTGCCTGTTACTCTGCACTGACTGCCTTGACTCCACCCCTGATGAAATGGTCTACCTATATAAATAGCACTCAAAGCAACAGCCTTGCCCATGAAAAAACATGTAAAGTATCCTTCCAACGGTCCTCCCCATGGTTCTCAGAGGAGCTGCGCAGCATGAAGACCTACGGCCTCAATTTAGAGCGTCTGTTGAGAAGTACTGGCCTAACTATCCACCTACCGGCCTATAATGACCACCAAGCATGCTATTTCCTGTGTGGCTCAGTCGGTTGAGCATTGCGCTTGCAACGACAGGATTGTGGGTTTGATTCCCACAGGGGATCAGTACGAATATGTATGCACTCACTACTGTAAGTTGCTCTGGATAAGGGTGTCTGCGAAATGAGAAAACATGTAATGTATTTCAAATCACTAAAAGAAGACCACACTGCCATTAGAGACTATGACTGAGGAAATCCCAGGACCTTGTTTTCTACCATCAGTCGCCTCCTCCACCCTACAGACTCTGGCCCTCCCAGAACAACTACCGAATAATGCAAACGATTTGCTAAGTTCTTCAAGGCTAAAATCAACTAAATCCAACAGAACATTGTATCCTCCAACCCCATGCTGGCTCATAACCCACGGCTTCACTTGCACCTCAGTGCTTACAAGCTTTATGAGGCTCTCCCATCTGGTTTTACACCCATGTTCAGTACTGAGACAGCCCTGGTGAAGGTTGTAAATGAAATGCTCAATGCTGCAGATACAGGATACTCCACCATCTTGATTATTTTGGACCTCAGTGCTTTTGACACACTAGATCACACCATTCTACTGCAGCGCATCAGAGAGCACACTGCCATTTGTGGGACTGCACTTAACTGGTTCACCTCCTACCTCTCTAACCGCAAGCAGTACATCACCCTCGGTGAGGCAAAGTCCACCTTAACCTGCAGTGTCCCACAAGGGGTCGGTGTTGGGACCTGTCCTCTTCCTGCTTTACTTGCTCCCACTTATCCAGATCTTCAGACAGCACAGTGTCCAATTCCACTGCTATGCAGACGACACACAGGTGTACTTTAAAACAAAGCCTGACACAACATCTGCTCTGTCAACATCGTCCAACTGTCTGGAAGAGGTCAAATATTGGATGCAGAACAGAACAACTTCCTCCAACTCAACAGCAGCAAGACAGAGGCTGATAGGCACCCCCCAGCAGATCACCAACTCCTGCAGCATCCGCCCTGTCATGGATGGCTGTAGGGCAGCCCCCAAAGTGACTCTTCTTATCAAGGTGTTGTTTTCTTCTCAGGAATTCAGCCTTCTCTGTATTGTCTCTCCAACCCCCAATCTGTCGCACCCCTGAGAAGCAGAGGCTATGTTGTCTTTAGAGGTCTGTAGGTCTGATATCTGATTGGAGTTTAACTTTACAGTAATACTATTGGTCAACAAATCAGACTTTGTATCCAAACAACTCAGATGTTATAAAGGGTCTTAGATTCATTGTCTCCTTCTCTTCTGTTCCTGACCTGCGCTGATGAGATACCTACACTTTCTCTCTCCCATGAGCTATGGGCCATGGCACAAGCCATGGTTTCTTTCTCTTCTGTTCCTGACCTGCGCTAATGAGATACCTACACTCTTTCTCTCTCCCTCTCCCATGAGCTATGGGCCATGGCACAAGCCATGGTTTCTTTCTCTTCCTCGCTCTGATCAAGCTTATAAAAATGCCTTGTAAGGCTTGTTAATGCTTTGTAACTTAAGCTTCATGCTTTGTATGTGAATCCATACATTTTACAAAGTAATTAAATGCACTTGTATTTAGAATTCCATTCTCAGACATTTCTTTGCCTATTACTGTAACAACTATAGTCTCTTGCATATTGCTAAATCATACCTCATTTAATAGACTTTGTTAACATTAATTGCATAGTCTTATTACGAGTCGCATGTGAGGTGTATATAATATGCATATATGATCATTATTACCGCACTACATGGACACATCATCCCCCTCTCCTCAGCCATCACTAATTTGGGTATGAAATTTGACCCCACACTCTATTTCAATGCCCACAGTAGTCACGTCTGTAAAACGTCATTCTTTCACTTGAAGAACATCTCCCGCCTAAATCTCTCACCACATCTGACGCAGAAAGGCTAATCCATGCATTCATTTTCTCCAGAATTATGGGAACACAGTACTTGGGGGGCCTGCCTGCAAATTCAATTCATAAACTACAGCTCATCCAAAACAGTGCCTCTTGGATTCTGACACAAACAAAAAAGTATGCTCACATCACCCCCATCCTTGCTGTTCTCCATTGGCTACCTGTTCCTCAAAGAATTGACTATAAAATTATCCTCCTTGTCTACAAAGCCCTAAATGGCGTCAGCCCTGCCTACCTGTCAGACCTACTCTCCCCCTATGAACCTCCACGCACCCTACGTTCAAGCCACGCAAAACTGCTCCATGGCCCCAGGACCAGGCTCCGAATAATGGGGGACCGTGCCTTTTCCTCCCACGCCCATGGAACTCATTTCCTGATAAATTCAGGGCTATTCAGGTTGCTATTAAAACTGACCTTAAGACAAATCTCTATCGGCTGGCTTACCTTTTATGGCCTTCCTCCTAGACTACCAAGACGACATTGAATGTTCCCGAGTGGCCGAGTTAGTTGTGTCTTAAATCGGCTTTAAATCTATGGAAAAACTTGAAAATAGCTGTCTACCAATGATCAACAACCAACTTGACAGAGCTCGAAGAATTAAAAAAATAATAAGGTGCAAATATTGGGGCTGCAGGTAGCCTGATGGTTAGAGCGTTGGGCCAGTAACCGAAAGGTTGCTAGATCGAATCCCCGACCTGACAAGGTAAAAAATTATCTGTCGTTCTGCCCCTGAACAAAACAGTTAACCCACTGTTACTAGGCTGTCATTATAAATAAGAATTTGTTCTTAACTGACTTGCCTAGTTAAATAAAGGTAAAATAAATAAATAATATTGTACAATCCAGATCTGCAAAGCTCTTCGACTTACCCAGAAAGACTTAAAGCTGTAATCGCTGTCAAAGTTGATTCTAACATTCGGAAAGTATTCAGATCCCTTCCCTTTACTTTTTCCACATTTTGTTACATTTTGTTAGCCTTATTCTAAAATGGATTCAGTTAATTATTTTTTCCCTAATTAATCTACACCACATAACGACAAAGTGAAACAGGTTTTTAGAAATGTTTGCAAAATGTTTAAAAACAGATATAACTTATTTACGTAAGTATTCAGACTCTTTACTATGAGACTTGAAATTGAGCTCAGGACATCCTGTTTCTTTCCATTTTTTTTTATTTAACCAGGTAGGCCAGTTGAGAACAAGTTCTCTTTTTACAACTGCGACCTGGCCAAGATAAAGCAAAGCAGTGCGACAAAAAACACAGAGTTACACATGGGATAAACAGACCTACAGTCAATAAGGCAATAGAAAAATCTATATACAGTGTGTGAAAATGTAGTAAGATTAAGGAGGTAAGGCGATAAATAGGCCATAGTGGCGAAATAATAACAATTTAGCGTTAACACGAGTCATAGATGTGCAGATGATGATGTGCACAGTTGGGCTGTGTACAGGTGGGCTGTGCACCTGTTAGTGAGTTAGTGAGGGAGATATAAGTCTCCAGCTTCAGTGACTTTTGCAATTCGTTCCAGTCATTGGCAGCAGAGAACTGGAAGGAAAGGCTTTGGGGATGACCAGTGAAATATACCTGCTGGAGCGCGTGCTACGGTTGGGTGTTGCTATGGTGACCGGTGAGCTGAGATAAGGTGGGGCTTTACCTAGCAAAGACTTATAGATAACCTGGAGCCAGTGAGTTTGGCGACGGATATGTAGCGAGGGCCAGCCAACGAGAGCATACAGGTCGCAGTGGTGGGTAGTATATGGGGCTGGCTTTAGTGACAAAATGGATGGCACTGTGATAGACTACATCCAATTTGCTGAGTAGAGTGTTGGAGGCTATTTTGTAAATGACATCGCTGAAGTCAGGATCGGTAGGATGGTCAGTTTTATGAGGGTATGTTTGGCAGCATGAGTGAAGGAGGCTTTGTTGCGAAATAGGAAGCCGATTCTAGACATCATTTTGGATTGGAGATGCTTAATGTGAGTCTGGAAGGAGAGTTTACAGTCTAACCAGACACCTAGGTATTTGTAGTTGTCCACATATTCTAAGTCAGAACTGTCCAGAGTAGTAATGCTAGTCGGGCGGGCGGGTGCGGGCAGCGATCGGTTGAAGAGCATGCATTCAGTTTTACTAGCATTTAAGAGCAGTTGGAGGCCACGGAAAGAGTGTTGTATTGCATTGAAGCTAGTTTGGAGGTTTGTATGTTTCCATTGATCATCCTTGAGATGATTCTGCAACTTGATTGGAGTCCATCTGTGGCAAGTTCAATTAATTGGACATGATTTGGAAAGGCACACACCTATATAAAGGTCCAACAGTTGATTGTGCATGTCAGAGCAATAACCAAGCTATGAGAGGATTGTGTCAGGGCACAGATCTGTGAAAGGGTACCATTTCTGCAGCATTGAAGGTCCCCAAGAACACAGTGGTCTCCATCATTCTTAAATTGAATAAGTTTGGAACCACCAACATTCTTCCTAGAGCTGGCCGCCTGGCCAAATTTGAGCAATCAGGGGAGAAGGGCCTTGGTCAGGGAGGTGACCAAGAACCCGATGGTTATTCTGACAGAACTCCAGAGTTCCTCCGTAGAGATGGGAGAACCGTCCAAAAGGACAACCATTTCTGCAGCTATCCACCAATCAGGCCTTTACGGTAGAGTGGCCAGACGGAAGTCACTCCTCAGTAAAATGCACATGAAAGCACGCTTGGAGTTTGCCAAAAGACACCTAAAGGACTCTCAGACCATGAGAAACAAGATTCTCTGGTCTGATGAAACCATGATTGAACTCTTTGACCTGAATGCGATGCGTGATGTCGGGAGGAAACGTGTCACCGTCCCTACGGTTATGCATGGTGGTGGCAGCATCATGTGGGGATGTTTTTCAGAAGCAGGGACTGGAGACTAGTCAAGATCGCGTGAAAGATGAACGGAGCAAAGTACAGCGAGATCCTTGATGAAAACCTGCTCCGTAGTGCTCTTCCGACTGGGGGCGAATATTCACCTTCTAACAGGACAACGACCCCAAGCACACAGCCAAGACAACGCAGGACTGGCTTCGGGACAAGTCTCTGAATGTCCTTGTGGCCCAGCCAGAGCCCGGACTTGAAACCGATTTAACATTTCTGGAGAGACCTAAAAATAGTTGTGCAGCAACGCTCCCCATCCAACCTCACAGAGCTTAAGTGGAACGGCAGAGAAGAATGGGGGAAATTCCCAAATACAGGTGTGCCAAGCTTGTAGCGTCATACCCAAGAAGACTCAAGGCTGTAATCGCTGCCGAAGGTGCTTCAACAAAGTTCTGAGTAAAAGGTCTGAATACTTATGTAAATGTCATAGGATTTTTTTTTGTATACATTTGCTACAATTTCATTATGTGGTATTGTGTGTAGATTGACGAGGGAAAAATATGATTTAATACATTTTAGAATAAGGCTGTTGTCACGATCCCTACAGAACTTTCCTCGCGCATACCTGTCCCCTGTTCCTACTGATTAGTATTTGTATATATGTGCCCTTTATTTTCCATTGGGCTGTCCATTATTGTTGCTATGTCTGTTGGTGCGTGTGAGTACTTGTGCTGTGTGTTTTGGCTTTTGTGCCATTGTGGATTGCGCAGATGATTACGGGTCTCGTCCCGTGTGTTAATCATTGTACGCATGTGTTATTTATTTGAGGTACTCCTCCCTCTTTTGCTTGGGTTTCAACTTTGTGTTTTTTGTGTAGTGTTTGAATGGTCTTCGTCCCCATGCCTTTACACGGCACGCCGTAATTTAGGTAAGAAATAAAAACCCTATAACGCATTCCTGCTTCTGTCTCCCGAATCTCTTCATACCAACGTGACAACTGTAACGTAACAAAATGTGGAAAAAGTTAGGGGGTCTGAATACTTTCCAAATGCACTGTATTGTCTCAGCGGTGTGAATACTTATGTAAATTAGACATTTACGTATTTAATTTTCAATAAATTAGAAAACAATTCTACAAACACTTTCTCATTATGAGGTATTGTGTGTAGATGGGTGCGAAAAGCAATCGATTTCATCAATTTTGAATTCAGGTTGTAACAAATCAAAATGTTGAATAAGTCAAGGGGTATGAATAGTTTCTGAAGGCACTGTATTTGCTTGGTAGTATTTCTCTCAAGAAGACTTGAAGAAATGTTCCCCTATACTGCTTGTGAGTTGTGAAGTTATAGAACTGCCAAAAAGGATGGATGAAATAAAAACCATTCAAAGCACTGATCCAGTAGGCAGATAGGTTGTCGTTCTGCACTAATGCACTTGCTTATTGGTTCCTTGAAAACATTTGACTCAACTTACCTGTCATAAGCATAATAGTTATTGGCGAAAGGGAAGACGGTACATTTATGACATTTCATATACAGTACTTACAACATTTTTCGGACTTGGTCCCGATGTCGATGTTGGGCATCCCAAAATACTTGTCAAAAAGATGGGGCCATCCATTGTTATCTCCTAGGAAACAAAATATAAACACATTATTTTACTGGTCAGAAATAGTACATCCTTATGTCCATCTTCCACAGAGCAAACATCAACATTGTATCATACTTTATTAATAATTTAGATACATGCCAAGGTGTCAATTACTACCTTCTACAACACAGCAGGAAAAGTCTATTTTTTTGCCTGACATCAGCTTGACATCCATTAACCAGACAGTAGGCCTCACGTTTTGACACTGCAGATTTTTACTCAAGAAGTCTAGGGTTTAGACTAGGTGCCAATCGGTTTCTGCTCTCTTGCCAACTCCTTATGGAATTATCATGTTTGGCTTCAACAGCAATGGAGTTGGCAGGAGCACTACGAGATATTGGACCAGGCTTTCTAGGGCTCATTCATTGAACCATGAAAAGATAAATAGATTGCCTATTTCGGTAGATCAATCTGGAATTAAGTTTGGGTTTGCCAATGTACACTGAACAAAAATAGAAACGCAACATGTAAAGTGTAGGTCCCATGTTTCATGAGCTGAAATAAAAAATCCTAGACATTTTCCATACGCACAAAAAGCTTATTTCTCAAAAATGTTGTGCACAAATGTACTTGCATTCCTGTTAATGAGCATTTCTCCTTTGCCAAGATAATCCATCCAACTGACAGGTGTGGCATATCAAGAAGATGATTAAACAGCATGATCATTACACAGGTGCACCTTGTGCTGGGGACAAAAAGCCCCTCTAAAATGAGCAGTTTTGTCACACAACGCCACAGATGTCTCAAGTTGAGGGAGTGTGGAATTGGCATGCAGACTGTAGGAATGTCCTCCAGAGCTGTTGCCAGAGAACTGAATGTTCATTTCTCTACCATAAGCCGCTTCCAATGTCATTTTAGACAATTTGGCAGTATGTCCAGCTGGCCTCACAAGCACAGACCACATGTATGGCGTTGTGTGGGCGAGCAGTTTGCTGATGTCAACATTGTAAACAGAGTGCGCCATGGTGGCGGTGGGGTTATGGTATGGGCAGGCATGAACTACACACAACGAGCACAATTGCATTTTATCGGTGGCAATTTGAATGCACAAAGAATCCATGACGAGAACCTAAGGCACATTGTCGTGCCATTCATCCGCCGCCATCACCTCAGGTTTCAGCATGATAATGCACGCCCCCATGTCGCAAGGATATGTACACAATTCCTGGAAGCTGAAAATGTCCCAGTTCTCCCATGGCCTGCATACTCACCAGACAAGTCACCCATTGAGCATGTTTGGGATGCTCTGGATCAACGTGTACGACAGCGTGTTCCAGTTTCCGCCCAATATCCAGCAACTTTGCACAGCCATTGAAGAGGAGTGGGACAAAATTCCACAGGCCACAATCAACAGAGTGATCAACTCTATGTGATGGAGATGTGTCGAAGCTGCATTAGGCAAATAGGGGTCACATCAAATACTGACTGGTTTTCTGATCCACGCCCCTATCTTTTCTTTTTATGGTATCCGTGACCAACAGATGCATATCTGTATTCCCAGTCATGTGAAAGCCATACACTAGGGCCTAATTTATTTATTTCCATTGACTGATTTCCTTATATGAACTGTAACTCTTTAAAATCTTTGAAATTGTTGCATTTATATCTTTGTTCAGTATAAATACTACAAGCTTTTAGGACAAACCATCTCAATAGATTTATTTTTTTACTTCCTTAGACACAGAAAAAAGTCATGATGTTAACAAGGAATAATTTGTCTTTTCTAACAGCTCCCCCATTACCAGTGCAAATGGTTATGCTGTTTTTGCTGCCCTTCAACCTACTGCAGCATCATCAATCACGACTGTCACATATTTCAAAAGTTCAGCATGGACGTGGGATAGTAATTTGAGCCAGTTTGCTACAGCAGGCAAATAATTGTTCAAGAACAGGAAATGTGAATTATTATGTGCATTATAATTCATGGACATTTTTGTAGGGGTTGATACATTTTCAGTAAATTTAAGTCTGACATTTCAAAGTGGAAATTATAAACTTCAGAAGCCTTTTTAAACCTCAAATACATTACAAGTAAAGCATTTCCAACAGGGTGATCAAAGATCCTACTTCTGTACAAGTTTGGGCCTTTAACACCATATACAGCAAACACACACACTCAGGCACATACCCAAACGTACATGCACCAAAACATACAGTATACACACACACACACGTTTGTTTTACTAGTCCCTGTGCGGACCTGATTTATTCCTATTCAAAGTCCTATTCTCCCTAACCCCTAACCCCTAACCTTAATCCCTAACTCTAATTGTAACCCTTAACCTAACCTCTAAGCCTTAAAATAGCCTTGTGCGGACCGGCTAAATGTACCCGCTTGTCCAAATGTTCCTTGTTTTATCATCCTTGTGAAGACTTCTGGTCCCCACAAGGAAAGTAAGACCAAACACACACACGCACGGACAATCATCTTCACAGTCACTTTCAACTTGTACTTGTCCCAGTCTAATCCCCACTAGAGTTCTCATTTTCAGCCCAACACAATTCTGTGAATTGATTTGCGCAGGGCGGGACTCGGGCTTGCCGTGCTGTGAATAAAAAATTAACTATGTGTATACGCACCTTTTTGCCTACTACGGCTCTCTCTCTGCTTGATTTTATTTAAAGGCATGAATGACTCATGTTGTGTAATGACATGAATGAATGAGTGTTTGATTATATTAAAGTAGGCAAAGTTACGTTAAGAAAGATAAAACAGGACACACTCACAGCTTGATGATGGATAGATTCTAAGAGGCAACTAGAGTCCAGAGCAAAATAATACAGTTGATTTAGGCTACATTATTGCATGCTAAATGTTTCTGGTCAGTGATAGATGAGCACACAAATTGAGATACCACCTCCATTTGCACAGCCAGAGATCAATTAACCAAATATACAGACCGATTCAGGGAAACAAAATCACATTGATTCAGACATGTGACAGGCTTTTTGTCAGTAGTAGGACAGGCTACTATGTGAGTGAAGAGCAACATTCAGTTGTTAAGCTACATAACATGCTAGCAAAATGTTCAGCTAATATATGAGTAAACTAGATTTTTTTTAAATTTAACTCGGCAAGTCAGTTAAGAACAAATTCTTATTTACAATGACAGCCTACCCCGGCCAAACCCGGACGACGCTGGGCCAATTGTGCGCCGCCCTATGGGACTCCCAATCAAGGCTGGATGTGATGCAGACTGCTGCGCCACTAAGGAATAAAGATGATCATGAGCACTCACTTTAACTTAGCCTAATTGTGTCCAAATATCCAAACAAAAATTCAGTGAAAACTAAAATCGGACATCGATTGTCTCAAAGTTGTGCGATGGCGCTGTCCCAATCTAATGGTGCTGAATCAAATCAAGTTTATTTCATATAGCCCTTCGTACATCAGCTAATATCTCGAAGTGCTGTACAGAAACCCAGCCTAAAACCCCAAACAGCAAGCAATGCAGGTGTAGAAGCACGGCAGCTAGGAAAAACTCCCTAGAAAGGCCAAAACCTAGGAAGAAACCTAGAGAGGAACCAGGCTATGAGGGGTGGCCAGGCCTCTTCTGGCTGTGCCGGGTGGAGATTATAACAGAACATGGCCAAGATGTTCAAAATGTTCATAAATGACCAGCATGGTCAAATAATAATCAGGAATAAATGTCAGTTGGCTTTTCATAGCCGATCATTAAGAGTTGAAAACAGCAGGTCTGGGACAGGTAGCACGTCCGGTGGACAGGTCAGGGTTCCATAACCGCAGGCAGAACAGTTGAAACTGGAACAGCAGCAAGGCCAGGTGGACTGGGGACAGCAAGGAGTCATCATGCCCGGTAGTCCTGACGCATGGTCCTAGGGCTCAGGTCCTCCGAGAGAGAGAAAGAAAGAGAGAAGGAGAGAATTAGAGAGAGCATACTTAAATTCACACAGGACACTGGATAAGACAGGAGAAGTACTTCAGATATAACCAACTGACCCTAGCCCCCCGACACATAAACTACTGCAGCATAAATACTGGAGGCTGAGACAGGAGGGGTCAGGAGACACTGTGGCCCCATCCGATGATACCCCCGGACAGGGCCAAACAGGAAGGATATAACCCCACCCACTTTGCCAAAGCACAGCCCCCACACCACTAGAGGGATATCTTCAACCACCAACTTACAATCCTGAGACAAGGCCGAGTATACCCCACAAAGATCTCCACCACAGCACAAACCAAGGGGGGGCGCCAACCCAGACAGGAAGATCACGTCAGTAACTCAACCCACTCAAGTGACACACCCCTCCTAGGGACGGCATGAAAGAGCACCAGTAAGCCAGTGACTCAGCCCCTGTAATATGGTTAGAGGCAGAGAATCCCAGTGGAGAGAGGGGAACCGGCCAGGCAGAGACAGCAAGGGCGGTTCGTTGCTCCAGAGCCTTTCCGTTCACCTTCACACTCCTGGGCCAGACTACACTCAATCATATGACCTACTGAAGAGATAAGTCTTCAGTAAAGACTTCAAGGTTGAGACCGAGTCTGCGTCTCTCACATGGGTAGGCAGACCATTCCATAAAAATGGAGATCTATAGGAGAAAGCCCTGCCTCCAGCTGTTTGCTGAAATGATCATCTAGGTGACCACACACCACTATTGGTTTAAATTGTTATAATAGTTTGATATGACTTTGGGGACTCTATTTTCACCTGGCGTTAAGGCGACGCTAGTGTCAAACGCACGTTAGTTTGCAATTTTATCACGTAAAAACTGTCGCGCTGGCAATTTCCAGCCCTAATGCTGTCACGGCTGTTGAAAGATGAGGACCAAGGTGCAGCATGGTGAGCATACATTTTACTTTATTTAAGAATGACGCCGAAAGAAAAAAACAATAAACCATACAAAACAAACCATGAAGCTAAAGGCAATAGTGCCAACAAACAAAGACAACTTCCCACAAAGAACGGTGGGGAAAAAAGCTACCTAAGTATGGTTCCCAATCAGAGACAACTATAGACAGCTGTCCCTGATTGAGAACCATACCCGGCCAAAACATAGAAATAGAAAATCATAGAAACACAAAACATAGAATGCCCACCCCAACTCACACCCTGACCAAACCAAAATAGAGACATAAAAAGGATCTCTAAGGTCAGGGCGTGACAAATGCCATGTTCGGCAATTTACTTATCTAAAATCAGCAAGCTTGCGCTCAGATGGGAGGGGTGGAAATATTTGAGGCGTGTACTTAAAAACATGATCCAAAGTGCTAATGTTAGGCAGCGCTGGTAGGGATATTTAAGACCAATCAATAGCTGGTTTTAGCGATAAAGAAGTTGTTTACGGCATGAATTTAGACAGCGGAAACGCAGCCTATCCAGCCGCGTCACACACTGCCCATATTCACATGGAACAAGATGGGATTTGGTGCCTGTATACTTAGTATTAAGAAACACAAAACATTAATGTTTTTTCCCCCATTTTCGTTTTATTTGATTTAAAACCAAGCATAGCCTCCCCTTCTCTCAATGAAGTCTTCCTTTTTGTCCTGCCCAATGTAATCAAGTAGGCTAGTCAAGACCGTTGATAAAGTGTTTTGGTCATGAGACCGAACGGAAATAAATCTTAAATCACCCAAACTATATTAAAATATAAAGTTTGAGAGGAGCAAAACAGTGAGCTGACATTCCCTTTTTATCAACGTATTGTAGGCAGGCCTACATTATTTTAGCCATGCCTTGGACATGCGTAAAACCCCTCCATGATGTAGGCTAAATGTGTCCATTCCCATCATGAAACGAGAGATGAGAACCTCGGTGAATACCGGTGAACCTCATATTCTCCTGTAACAAAACCCTCTGTAGGCTACCCTTACGCTAGGCCTACTATAATGAAGGCAATGCATTGTCTTTTTTTATGCTGGCGATTTTATGATATCATTACATTTGACATGTATTTATTGTTAAAAAAACAGATTGCTTGTTTTTCGTATAATTTTATTAACCTCTAACGAGTCTCCCTCCCGGATCCGGGATCCTCCTCATCAAAAAAGCTGACTAGCATAGCCTAACGCGACAGGGATATCATATAATATAATTTCATGAAATCACAAGTCCAATACAGCAAATGAAAGATAAACGTCTTGTGAATCCAGCCATCATTTCCGATTTTTAAAATGTTTTACAGCGAAAACACAATATATATTTATATTAGCTCACCACAATAGCCAAACACACAACGCCACACAACGCCATGTTTTCACCATGTTTCCACCGCATAGGTAGCTTTCACAAAACCCACAAATAGAGATAAAATTAATCACTAACCTTGAACAACTTCATCAGATGACAGTCTTATAACATCATGTTATACACATGTTATACACAAAACACATTTATGTTTTGTTCGAAAATGTGCATATTTGAGGTATAAATCGTAGTTTTACATTGCAGCCACCATCACAAATAGCACCAAAACAGCCAGAATAATTACAGAGAGCAACGTGAAATACATAAATACTCATCATAAAACATTTATGAAAAATACATGGTGTACAGCAAATGAAAGATAAACATCTTGTGAATACAGCCAATATTTCTGATTTTTTAAGTGTTTTACAGCGAAAACACAATATATATTTATATTAGCTCACCACAATAGCCAAACACACAACGCCATTTATTCACTGCCAACATAGCTTTCACAAAACCCAGAAATAGAGAAAATTAATCACTAACCTTTGGACAACTTCATCAGATGACAGTCTTATAACATCATGTTATACAATACATTTATGTTTTGTTCGAAAATGTGAATATTTAGAGCTACAGATCGTGGTTTTACATTGTGAATACGTAGCCACAATGCACCAAATTATCAGGAGATATTTTGGACAGTCACCTAATCTAACCAAAGAACTCATCATAAACTTTCCTAAAAAATACATGTTGTACAGCAAATGAAAGATACACTGGTTCTTAATGCAACCGCTGTGTTAGATTTTTTTAAATAACTTTAGTACAACATACAGCATGCAATATTGTGAGACAGCGCCCTACAATTCTCCGCCTTGTTGGAGCCAACATAAAACACAAAAATACGAAATAACATCATAAATATTCTCTTACTTTTGATGATCTTCCATCAGAATGTTGTGCAAGGAGTCCTAGTTCCAGAATAAATCGTTGTTTGGTTTTAGAATGTCCATTTCTTCTGTCGAATTAGCAACTTTGGCTAGCCATGTGGAGGGCACATGTCCAAGAAATCGTTGCGCCTGGAACGAAAAATTCCAAAAGTCCCAATAAACGTTGAATAAACTGGTCAAACTCGGTTGAAAATCCTACTTTGATGTTTTTCTCATATGTATCCAATAAAATCAGAGCCGGAGCATTTCGCCGTGTATACGTAACGCATTTCAGAAGACAATGTGGAGTTCCCCTGTGCACAGTTGAAAACTGACAAAAGAGCGGACCTGTCACTCCAAAAGCTCTCATTCGGCCTCACATCAAGCTAGACACCCCATTCAACCTTCTACTGCCTGTTGACATCTAGTGGAAGGCGTATGAAGTGCATACATCCATAAATATAAGCCAGTTGAATAGGCAGGCCCTGACACAGAGCCCCATTTTCAGAATTTTCACTTCCTGTCTGGAAGTTTGCTGCCAAATGAGTTCTGTTTTACTCACAGATATAATTCAAACAGTTTTAGAAACTTCAGTGTTTTCTATCCAATAGTAATAATAATATGCATATTGTATGATCTAGAACAGAGTACGAGGCCGTTTAATTTGGGCACGATTTTTTCCCAAAGTGAAAACAGCGCCCCCTATAAAACCAAATTTACTAGAATTAATCACTGTCCTGGTTTTGTGGTGAGAACATCCATGGAGAAGTGTGAATGTGATCTGTAAGAAGGTTTTCCCCTATTTCGTGATATCCAATCGGTAGTTAGTCTTGTCCCATCACTGAAACTCGTCCTCTAAAACACGACCCTGCCAAGCCACACTGCTCGCTTAACCCGGAAGCCAGCCGCACCAATGTGTCAGGGGAAACACCATACACCTGGCAACCAAAGTCAGCGTGCATGCGCCCGGCCCGCCACAAGGAGTCGCTGGAGCGTGATGGGACAAGGACATCCCGGCCGGCCAAACCCTCCCCTAACCCGGACAATGCTGGGCCAATTGTGCTCCGCCTCATGGGTCTCCCGATCCCGACCGGCTGCGACAGCCTGGGATCGAACCCGGGACTGTAGTGACGCCTCTAGCAATGCAATGCCTTAGTTCGCCACTCGGGAGGCCATTGAGTGGACATTCTCCCTTTCTATTTATATTGGATCTTTGTCCAGCTACTGTGAAAAGTTTGGATGTGTGTAAGACTCTCCATAATCGTTGTTTTAATATTATATGCCCACGGGAAGAAATTATGGCCGCAATGGAGACGTTCAAAAGCTTCAAGTTCCTCTGTGTCGTGAAGAAAGCTTGGCAGCGCCTAGTCTCCCTCAGGAAGCGGAAACCATTTGACATGGCCACTCAGATCCTCAGGAAATTTTACAGCTGCACCATTGAGAGCATCCTGACTGGATGTATCACCGTCTGGTATGGCAACTGCACCGCACTCGCTCAGAAGACACTACAAAGGGTGGTGAGGACGGCCCAGCACATCACTGGGGGTGATCTTCCAGCCATCCAAGATGCATGCCAGGCAGTGTCTGAGAAAGGCCAAAGCATTTGCAGAAGACTCTATCCCCTGGCCATAAGCCTGTTAAATGGCTAAGAACTACTGCTCTACCTCTCCCACTGACTATGCCCATCCAAACACACCTACGCTATTGCTAAAATGATTATTGTTTAGATGTATTACTACCACTACTATGCTGTTAAATTATTATTGATTTCCATTACCATGAGTATCCATCTATTTGTCACTATTATTCCTGTTTACATGCATATTTTATCAGTAGTATATTACCATGAGTATGTATACATTCCTGCAGCAGGAATCCTGCTACCAGTTGCTTTATTATTAATCCTGCTACCAGTCACTTTCTCCTTATCCCTGCCTACATGTAAATACAGTTGATGTCGGAAGTTTACATACACCTTAGCCAAATACATTTAAACTCAGTTTTTCACAATTCCTGACATTTAATCCTAGTAAAAATTCCCTGTCTTAGGTCAGTTAGGGTCACTACTTTATTTTAAGAATGTGAAATGTCAGAATAATAGAGATAATTATTTATTTCAGCTTTAATTTATTTCATCACATTCCCAGTGGGGCAGAAGTTTACATACACTCAATTAGTATTTGGTAGCATTGCCTTTAAATTGTTTAACTTGGGTCAAATTTTTCGAGTGGCCTTCATCAAGCTTCGCACAATAAGTTGGGTGAATTTTGGCCCATTCCTCCTGACAGAGCTGGTGTAACGGAGTCAGGTTTGTAGGCCTCCTTGCTAGCACATGTTTTTTCAGTTCTGCCCACAAATTTTCTATGAGATTGAGGTTAGGGCTTTGTGATGGCCACTCCAATACCTCGACTTTGTTGTCCTTAAGCCATTTTTCCACAACTTTGGAAGTATGCTTGGTGTCGTTGTCCATTTGGAAGACCCACGTTTTAACTTCCTAATGTCTTGAGATGTTGCTTCAATACATCCACATGCTTTTCCTCTTTATGATGCCATCTATTCAGTGAAGTGCACCAGTCCCTCCTGCAGCAAAGCACCCCCACTACATGATGCCACCCCTGTGCTTCATTATGGCCAAACAGTTCTATTTTTGTTTCATCAGACCAGAAGACAATTCTCCAAAAAGTACAATCTTTGTCCCCATGTGCAGTTGCAAACCGTAGTCTGGCTTTTTTATGGCGGTTTTGGAGCAGTGGCTTCTTCCTTGCTGAGCGGCCTTTCAGGTTATGTCGATATAGAACTCGTTTTTACTGTGGATATAGATACTTTTGTACCCGTTTCCTCCAGCATCTTCACAAGGTCCTTTGCTGTTGTTCTTGAATTGATTTGCACTTTTCGCACCAAAGTACGTTCATCTCTAGGAGACAGAATGCGTCTCCTTCCTGAGCGGTATGGCGGCTGCGTGGTCCCATGGTGTTTATACTTGCGAACTATGTTTGTACAGATGATCGTGGTACCTTCAGGCATTTGGAAATGGCTTCCAAGGATGAACCAGACTTGTGGAGGTCTACATTTCTTTTCTGAGGTCTTGGCTGATTTTTTATTTTTTTTCCCATGATGCCATGCAAAGAGGCACTGAGTTTGAAGGTAGGCCTTGAAATACATCCACAGGTACACCTCCAATTGGCTGAAATGATGTCAAATAGCCGATCAGAAGCTTCTAAAGCCATGACATAATTTTCTGGAACATTCCAAGCTGTTTAAATACACAGTCAACTTAGTGTATGTAAACTTCTGAACCACTGGAATTGTTATACAGTGAATTATAAGTGAAATAATCTGTCTAACAATTGTTGGAAAAATTACTTGTGTCATGCACAAAGTAGGTGTCCTAACCGACTTGCCAAAACTATAGTTTGTTAACAAGAAATTTGTGGAGTGGTTGCAAAACGAGTTTTAATGACTCCAACCTAAGTGTATGTAAACTTCCGACTTCGACTGTATCTACCTCATCAACTGCTCCAGTAGTTGAAACTGCTGCTGTATCCTTCCAATATAAGCTGCATAGACATATCATTTCTAATTACATGATCAAATCTTTTATTCACAAACCCGAAAATAAAAGACACACCCTACCGTTCAAAGGTTTGGGGTTTCTTAGAAATATCCTTGTTTTTGAAAGAAAAGCACATTTTTTTGTCCATTAAAATAACATCAAATTGATCAGAAATACAGTGTAGACATTGTTAATGTTGTAAATTACTTTTGTAGCTGTCACAGGCTGTTTTTTGATATTTTAATTTTAAAAAAATGTATGGAATATCTACATAGGTGTACAGAGGCCCGTTATCAGCAACCATCACTCCTGTCTTCCAATGGCACGTTGTGTTAGCTAATCCAAGTTTATCGTTTTAAAAGGCTAATTGATCATTAGATAACACTTCTGCAATTATGTTAGCACAGCTGAAAACTGTTGTTCTGATTTAAAGAAGCAATACAACTGGCCTTCTTTAGACTAGTTGAGTATCTTGAGCATCATCATTTGTGGGTTCGATTACAGGCTCAATATGGCCAGAAACAAAGAACTTTCTTCTGAAACTCGTCAGTCTATTCTTGTTCTAAGAAATGAAGGCTATTCCATGCGAGAAATTGCGAAGAAACTGAAAATGTGCTTTTCTTTCAAAAACAAGGACATTTCTAAGTGACCCCAGACTTTTGAACGGTAGTTTATATATTAAGAGCATAACAAATGGCCCCAAGAAGAGTTTGCGGGTAATTCTCTTCGCATTTCAAACTTTTATCTGCATTCTATTTTGGGTGAAATATGAATGTGACTCATATCTTGGATGCACAGATACACACAAGTTGTTTTTTTCCTTACTTGTCAGGACATTTGGGTGAATTGTTAGGACATTGGGGTCCTGATAAGGTAGGAAAACAATTACACACACACAAACACACACACACTACCTTTGCTCAGACTAGGCTATTACAATGCTCCTATGAGCTGTTTATGAGTAAAATAGAGTACATTAACTACAGGCAGACACTGAGGAACCCAACCCGACCCAAAATGAGTTGGTTCGGGTCCTCTTTAATTTCGTCAAAACAGTAGTTGGCTAGTATATTGGCCCACATAAAATAGGCCACAAACTTCCCAACGTTTTTCCAGTATGAATGGTGACAGGAGTGTCATCCCAAACGTACATTCCAATGACAGAATGGTACATTCAGGATTAGTAATTAACAGATTTTTTTTAAACACTGTGAATTTTCACCAGCTGTAAGTCTGAAAATAGTAAAAGATGAGCACATTTTGTTCTCCTGACATTCTCCTGTATGGTGCCAGGCAAAACTATTGAACATATTAGCATGTGCATGTGTTTTTTGAAATAATCAATTGACAAGGTAATGATATTAACTTTTGCTGTATGCTTAATGGCAGGCAAAGGCCACCATTTAATAACTGATATATAGTACTGTTTCATTTATTCCTGTAAAAATCCATAGATACTCACAATATTCTGCCAGGTAGGCATAGACTACTTTGTAGTTAACATTTAATTGAGAAGGTTTTTGGGAAAGCATTATCCTTAACATTTAATTGAGACGGTTTTTGGGAAAGCATTATCCTTAACATTTAATTGAGAAGGTTTTTGGGAAAGCATTATCCTTACCATTTAATTGAGAAGGTTTTTGGGAAAGCATTATCCTTAACATTTAATTGAGAAGGTTTTTGGGAAAGCGTTTTCCTCTATCAGAAGATGGTTGTTATTAGCATCATCGCTACGGGCTACACATATTGGTAGGCAAATTCGCTAACACAGACAGGGGCATTCCTGTGCCATTGCTTCTTCAGAAAGTTGAAGGAAAATACAAATCACTGATCCATTTAATTCATGTCATGTTTATCTTGGGCACATTTATAAATGTTCCAATAAGTTCAATACATTTAGTTGATTTCCTACAAAGTTCAAAACGTTGTTTTTTTTATATTGTTGAATTCCGTTTGAATGTATGGATTTCATGATTCCGTCCATGCTCTCCGTATCGCAGATTTTATAGGGCCCTACAAACAGTGACTGTATTATTGTGTTCTATTAAGTTTGCAGAGAGAGCGAGAGCGCTAAGTCCAGTGAAAGATATTTATGTAGAACCCCCCCGCCGCTTAGATAGGGCTTAGATTCTAGAGGGTTAAAGATTGCAGATGGCCTCCTAACATTTCGATGGCTGAAGCCCAACATGAATAGCTGCTGAGGTCTGAAAAAGCTCAAACAATGTTGTTACCCTCAAGGTGTCTGCCTCTTGCAAACAAACACAGGATACACACACTCAATCACACACACACTTTCATGAACACGTACACTTACACACCCAACCGCCATGGGGATGACTTTTCTACTTTCCCCAACTGTTAGGAACAAGACCATCTATCTGTGTCGCGCAGACGGCCGCCTGCTAAGCCTCGTAGTCCTCTGCACTGACGAGACATTTCCCAAGCACATTTGTCAAAGAATACTACCATGCATAAAGTAAAACAAAATAGTTTTTATGATACTTGCAGAAACTGACGCAAACAGCCACCAGACATGAATCATAATTATCTAGTATCTAACAGCCGATGCGAGCCACCATTTGACAAATTATGATTATATGCACTCTACCTCCTTCAGAGGCTCTCTGGCGGCTAGGATGAGAGAGTACAGCACTCAGAAGAAAGGGGAGATGAAAACGACTTGAAAGAAGAGGATGAAGTTCAAGGGAAAAGGGTGATTCAGCTTTGAAATTATGCAGGAGTATTTTAGCAAAATAAAGAAAGAAGGCTCCCCTGCCTGCCTTCTTCCAATTTGGTTCGGACTCATCAACGAGCAAAGGGGAGGAATTTCGACAATCGTGTGCCGATCTCAAATCAATCCCACCGTGTTTGGGAGATGAAGGTTCGCGCAGACTGTATGATTTTAGTCATCTTATGCCACGATTTTGCATTCCCAGACAACATTTCCACAGTGTGTGCAAATTCTTAGATCGAAACGATTGTCGGACGTCTTGGCTCATTCAGAATGACAGGGTCTAGGGTCTAGGTCTGCCAATGATCCTGCTTTGTAGTCTACCTGGACAAGATGGTGATAAGTCTGGCAGACTGGCAATAGATGCTGGATCAGCCCAGGAGGCTTAGCTGAAAGGTAGCCCCAGATGGTCATCTTCTAAAACAGACGTGGCTTCTTGTGTTTACTTATTATATACAGTTTCTCCAGGTGTTGCAAACAATTGGGCCACCCCTTCCACAGCCCATTGGGATTCTGTAGAGCTGGAGGAACACTACTTCTCTGAAAGTGGGGAGTGAGGGGGCTTAGAATATGGAGGAGGGGAGTTAGAGAAGTGGATTTGAGAGCAGGTGGGAACGGTGCAGTGACAGCGGATCTAGATAGTCGTTTGTCGGTCCGTAAAATAGGGACCTTGTAGAAGTCATAGTGCTTTTATTTACAGATGAATCAGGTGGTCCAATGAGCAATATTGACACAATGGTCAAAAAATTTAGATTTACACATTTCTCACAATCCTTAGTAGCAGGCAAACCTGTCTATTCCGAAGAGACCGGGTTAGGGGTGTACCAGGCTCAGCAGCCTTCCCTCTCATTTACCAAACTGAATCTCCCTAGAAGCCCGAAAATAGCCGCTTACAGTTGGTATCATAAATATTCACCCCCCTTGGATTTTGTTGCATTACAAAATGGGATTGAAATAGATTTAATTGTGATTTTTTTTTTGTCATTGATCTACACAAAATACTCTATAATGCCAAAGTGAAAAGAACATAATACAAATGTGTCCTAAGATAGTAGTTTCATAAGTATTCACCCCTTATGCTTAGGCAAGCCAAAATTTGTTTAGGAGTAAGGTTTGGCATAACAAATTACATAAATTACATGGACTCGCTATGTTAAATCATTTGGGGTTGACCTGAATTTTGAATGATTACTACAAAGACCAGGGAGCATTTCAAAAGCCTCATAAAGAAGGGCAACGATTGGTAGATGAGTAACAATAACAAATTAGACAAGAAATATCACATTAAGCATGGTCAAGTTAATAATTATGCCGTGGATGATGTATTAAACCACCCAGACACATCAAAGATAGTCGTCCTTTAGAACTGAGCTGCAGGGCAGGAAGGAAACTGAGGATGGATCAATAACATTGTAGTGACTCCACAATAATAATCTACTGTAACTGACAGTGAAAAGAATACAATTATACCGAATACAAAATATTTCTAAACATGCAACAAGTAATACTGCAAAAAAACAAAATGGCAAAGGAATACACTTTTTGTCCTAAATGCAAAGCCTTGTGTTTGGAGCAAATCCAACAACACATCACTCCTGATTTTCAAGCATGGTGGTAGCTGCATCATGGTACCGGTATGCTTGATAACGGCAAAGACCGGGGAGATTTTCAGGATGAAAAGAAACGGTATGGAGCTAAGCACAGGCAAAATCCTAAAGGAAAACCTGCTTGAGTCTGGCCAGATACAGTTGAAGTCGGAAGTTTACATACACTTAGGTTGGAGTCATTAAAACTCGTTTTTCAACCACTCCACAAATTTCTTGTTAACAAACTATAGTTTTGGCAAGTCGGTTAGGACATCTACTTTGTGCATGACACAAGTAATTTTTTCAACAATTGTTTACAGACAGATTATTTCACTTATAATTCACTGTATCACAATTCCAGTGGGTCAGAAGTTTACATACACTAAGTTGACTGTGCATTTAAACAGCTTGGAAAATCTCAAAGAATCAAAAGAAATCAGCCAAGACCTCAGAAAAAGAATTGTAGACCTCCACAAGTCTGGTTCATCCTGGTTCCAGTCTGGTTCCAAACGCCTTAAGGTGCCACGTTCATCTGTACAAACAATAGTACACAAGTATAAACACCATGGGACCACGCAGCCGTCCCACCGCTCAGGAAGGAGACGCGTTCTGTCTCCTAGAGATGAACATACTTTGGTGCGAAAAGTGCAAATCAATCCCAGAACAACAGCAAAGGACCTTGTGAAGATGCTGGAGGAAACAGGTACAAGAGTATCCATATCCACAGTAAAACGAGTCCTATATCGACATAACCTGAAAGGCTGCTCAGCAAGGAAGAAGCCACTGCTCCAAAACCGCCATAAAAAAGCCAGAATACGGTTTGCAACTGCACATGGGGACAAAGATCGTACTTTTTGGAGAAATGTCTTCTGGTCTGATGAAACAAAAATAGAACTCTTTGGCCACAATGACCATCGCTATGTTTGGAGGAAAAAGGGAGAGGCTTGCAAGCCGAAGAACACCATCCAGAACATGAAGCACGGATGTGGTAGCATCATGTTGTGGGGGTGCTTTGCTGCAGGAGGGACAGGTGCACTTCACAAAATAGATGGCATCATGAGGAAAATTATGTGGATATATTGAAGCAATATCTCAAGACATCAGTCAGGAAGTTAAAGCTTGGTCGCAAATGGTTCTTCCAAATGGACAATGACCCCAAGCATACTTCCAAAGTTGTGGCAAAATGGCTTAAGGACAACAAAGTCAAGGTATTGGAGTGGCCATCACAAAGCCCTGACCTCATTCCTATCGAACATTTGTGGGCCGAACTGAAAAAGTGTGTGCGAGCATGGAGGCCTACAAACCTGACTCCATTACACCAGCTCTGTCTGGAGGAATGGGCCAAAATTCACCCAACTTATTGTGGGAAGCTTGATGAAGGCTACCCGAAACGTTTGACCCAAGTTAAGCAATGCTACCAAAAACTAATTGAGTGTATGTAAACTTCTGCCCCACTGGGAATGTGATGAAAGAAATAAAAGCTGAAATAAATCATTCTCTCTACAATTATTCTGACATTTCACATTCTTAAAAAAAGTGGTGATCCTGACCTAAAACAGGGAATTTTTACTAGGATTAAATGTCAGGAATTGTGAAAACCTGAGTTTAAATGTATTTGGCTAAGGTGTATGTAAACTTCCAACTTCAACTGTAGGTCATGGATGGCAGGAAGCTTGGCCCCAGTGATGTACTGGGACGTACGTACTACCCTCTGTAGCGCCTTACGGTCAAATTCCGAGCAGTTTCCATAAGAGGCGGTGATGCAACAAGTCAGGATGCTCTCGATGGTGCAGCTGTAGAACTGTTTGAGGATCTGGGGACCCATGCCAAATCTTTTCAGTCTCATGAAGGGGAAACGGTGTTGTCGTACCCTCTTCACGACTGTCTTGGTGTGTTTGGACCATGATAGTTTGTTGGTGTTGTGGACACCAAGGAAATTGAAACTCTTGACCCGCTCCACTACAGCCCCGTCGATGTTAATGGGGGCCTGTTCGGCCCGCCTTTTCCTGTAGTCCACGATCAGCTCCTTTGTCTTGCTCACATTGAGGGAGAGGTTGTTGTCCTGGCAGTGTCTCTGACCTCCTCCCTATAGCATATCTCATCGTTGTCGGTAATCAGGCCCACCACTGTTGTGTCGTCAGCAAACTTAATGATGGTGTTGGAGTCGTGTTTAGCCACGCAGTCGTGGGTTAACAGGGAGTATTTTTGGTCGCAGGTTCAGGAATGGCTTAAGAATTGCAACATTTACCTGAAGCTAACTCTGCAAATAGCACTGCTGGGTGACTTGAAAAGCCGTAGTCAATTGATCATATATTATAATAATACTCTTAGTAAATATTTATCTTAAATTTACAATCTGTAGAAACTGAGAATAGAAAGGTGCAGAACTTTTGTTAAACAGCACAGTTGAAAAATATATGGCAATTATAAATCCAAACTGGATGGTTTTCAAGGATAGATGGGAAGAGTTAAGGGTAGCTGAAGGATGGGACTAAAAACAATGAAAAAAGATAACTAATGTTAAATATACAGTGTCCGTAAAATTAACACTACATCAGTGGCGGATTTAGCTATTGGCGACATGGGCAGCCGCCCAGGGCGGCATCTTGCCGGGGGTGGCACGGGGCACCCGCACACCAAAAAAATCGTAATGGTGACATTTGCGCCATCGGTTTTCTATCGCTCATTTGCACGTCACGTCACATGTCACCTTGTGGGACTGTGGGTCATGTAACCTTGTCGGAGTGGGCACCCTGATTCTAGTTTGTGAGCTAGGCAGGCTACTGCCTGGGAAGGTCTCCCACTCAGAAGTACAAGATGGGGAGGGGGGCGGGGGAAGGTTGACCTCAGGTCTCCCCACTGGAAGCCCGAGGTAGGGGGGGCAGGGGAATCTATCAAATAGCGCACATCACAACTGTTTACAGTACTAATGCAATTAGTAAAATCAGTCACACTACGCAATGCTACCAAATAAACCACAATTCATTCATAATACTGTGAATATATAGTTTCACAGACATATTGTTGCATTTTTTTCTGGTTTGTGCGAAATCGTTAAGAATAATATAAAACCAGTCTGCACACCAACAAGGTGAATTGGTTTAGTCTTGACTCTTGGTTGACAGTGTCGGGGGATGGGTAATGTATTGATGCTCAAGTGCCAAATCAACACAAATTTGTTTCTATTTGTCTTTGTTACATCTTTTTGATATATATGAGCCTTATTTTTGTATATATTTTTGTTTATATAGTTTTAAATGTTATGATTATTTATGTGTTGTTCCAAATGTCTAAATAAAAATGACAGTTAGTGCAGAATGTTTTTTTTTGTGAGGGGGGGGGCCTGAAGAGGGGGTTCGCCCAAGGAGCCATACAAGCTAGAACCGCCACTGCACTACGTGACTGACTGGCTCGCAGTTGGTGTTCCAATTCATCCCAAAGGTGTTCGATGGGGTTGAGGTCAGAGTTCTGTGCAGGCCAGTCAAGTTCTTCCACACCCATCTTTCTGTAGGGACCTCACTTTGTGCACGGGTGCATTTTCATGCTGAAAGAGGAAAATGCCCTTCCCCAAAATTGCCAGGGTTAGAGGTTCCAAAACCCTTCTATGGATTATTTCTATGGTCACAACGCAAGCTGTTCCACAGAAGAAGGAGCGATAGGAGTGTGGGGAAAAGGTGCTTGTGCATTGATAAACACACCAAAGGCGGCATTAAGGAGAAGTAATCAAATGAGAGTTGCACTTCTAAAAGCCTATTTCACACCAGAGCCTGCTGAATTTGCAAGATAACCTTTTTTTTGTTTTGATTTCGGCACAAATGAAAATGTAGCACAGACCAGCCCATGAATTGATTTTCCAGCATTGTCTCAACGAAGAGTTCGGTGTTCCATTAGCCATCTGCGACATGCACGCTCAGTTACAATCCTGCTGTAGTTAGCGGCAGGCGGACAAGCAATATCCACCGTCATAGTACAGATTAAACCTAGGCTGGAAAGTGAATCCAATGATGTGGGGATTTTTTTAATTTCACATTGAATTCATAATAGTTGACAACTCAACCAAATGTAAATCAAAACTAGATGTTGAACTGTGTCCTAGATGTTGAACTGTGTCCTAGATGTTGAACTGTGTCCTAGATGTTGAACTGTGTAAGTGCCGCCTTTGAAAATCACTCAAATTAATCATGTTGGGAGAGGTGTCATGAATCAGTACAATGACTAGGCCACGTTGAGGATCTTGACAACACTTCAACTCTGGCAAGAGGTTTTACATTTTTTTAACTAAAACAGCAGGTGACACGGCTGGAGACTGATCTGATTATCTTTTCAGATGCTTTATTAAAGACTGAGGCCAGCTATCCCGTGGAGCTGGTAATGCAAGAAATTGACAAACAGGGGAAGATGCTAAAATTCACAAACTGACCCAAAACCACTTAGATAGATGCTGTAAGGCCAAGACAGATGCACAAATTTGTTTAGATCCATGTTAGTGAGCATTTCAGCTTTGCCAAGATAATCCATCCACCTGACAGGTGTGGCATATCATGAAGTTGATTAAACAGCATGATCATTTCACAGGTGCACCTTGTGCTGGGGACAATAAAAGGCCACTCTAAAATGTGCAGTTTTGTCACACAACACAATGCCACAGATGTCTGAAGTTTTGAGGGAGCGTGCAATTGGCATGCTGACTACAGGAATGTCCACCAGAGCTGTTGCCAGATAATGTAATGTTAATTTCTCTACCATAAGCCACCTCCAACGTTGTTTTAGAAGATTTGGCAGTATGTCCAACCGGCCTCACAACCGTAAAAAAGTAAAAAGATAGTAAAAAGTAAAAAGAACGAAAAACACTTGTAAAGGTTTGTCCAAACTTTTGACTGGTACTGTATGTCTATGATCTTACAAGTTATGTTGTATTGAATTCTGTAATGTAAGGTGGCAGTAATGGCCAGATGTTATTGTATTTACATAGTGTTATTTACAGGTAGCCTCTCTGTGTTTATGTAATGATGAAGTCCAATTAATATTATGGTTCCATGATGTGAAAAGAGGAAATAAATATTCATCATATTTATCATATTTCGCACCAAAGTACGTTCATCTCTAGGAGACAGAACGCGTCTCCTTCCTGAGCGGTATGACGGCTGTGTAATCCCACGGTGTTTATACTTGCGTACTATTGTTTGTACAGATGAACGTGGTACCTTCAGGCGTTTGGAAATGGCTCCCAAGGATGAACCAGACTTGTGGAGGTCTACAACTTTTTTTCTTAGGTCTTGGCTGATTTATTTTAATTTTCCCATGATGTCAAGCAAAGAGGCACTGAGTTTGAAGGTAGGCCTTGAAATACATCCACAGGTACACCTCCAATTGACTCAAATTAGGTCAATTAGCCTATCAGAAGCTTCTAAAGCCATGACATCATTTTCTGAAATTTTCCAAGCTGTTTAAAGGCACAGTCAACTTAGTGTATGTAAACTTCTGACCCACTGGAATTGTTATATAGTGAATTATAAGTGAAATAATTTGTCTGTAAACAATTGTTGGAAAAATGACTTGTGTTATGCACAAAGTAGATGTCCTAACTGACTTGTCAAAACTATAATTTGTTAACCAGAAATGTGTGGAGTGGTTGAAAAACGAGTTTTAATGACCCCAACCTAAGTGTATGTAAACTTCCGACTTCAACTGTATATACTAGGCGGCGTCAGAGGAAAGCCCCCCAAAATTGTCAAAGACTTCAGTCACCCAAGTCATAGACTGTTCTCTCTGCTACCGCACGGCAAGCGGTACCGGATCCCCAAGTCTGGACCAAAAGACTCCTTAACAGCTTCTACCCCCAAGCCATAAGACTGCTGAACAATTAATCAAATGGCCAACCGGACTATTTACATTGACACCCCATCCCCATTTGTTTTTACACTGCTGGTACTCGCTGTTTATTATCTATGCATAGTCACTTTACCCCTACCTACATGTACAAATTACCCCGACTAACCTGTACCCACGCAAATTTACTCGTTACTGGTACCCCCTGTATATAGCCTTTTTATTGTTATTTTATTGTGTTACTTTTTATAATGTTTTACTTTAGTTTATTTGGTAAATATCAGGTTAGTTCTGAAGGATTTATTGCCATAGAAGTGTACCTAAGCCGAGTTTGCGAAAACCTGGCTTGATGTACAGGTCAAAGTATTGTGATGACATATTACATATTGAACCCAGTAAGCATAATGACTTTGCAAATACCTATTTTCCAGACATTGACGTCAGGTGCACTTTAGGTGCTGAATGGAAGGTGAAAAGGCATCTTTATTATTACGCCTATATTATTTCAAATACCAGCTGACCCGGGTTAATGAAAAGAGAAAAGACGTCTTATACAGACATCAAAAAGACGGCAAAAGACGGCCGTATAAGAGGTATTTAAATTTAAAAAATTACCCAGGTCCGTTGGCGTTTATTTTGTAAAAATATTGTAACCTTTATATATATATATATATATATATATATGTATCTCATTGAAATAAAATGTACTTTTCAAGACAGACCTGGTCCTACAGCAGCAGGGGGAACAAAGTTTCAGACAACACAACTTACATTGAAGAAAACTATAGACAACATTGAACAAAACTATAGACACACATACAGTACAACAATTGCTACAACAAAACTAAAAAAACAGCTGTCCTAAAGACAATTACACTCTAAATTCAGCAAAAACAATAGGACCATGTCTTTCAAAGATAATTCGTAAAAATCCAAATAACTTCACAGATCTTCATTGTAAAGGGTTTAAACACTGTTTCCCATGCTTGTTCAATGAACCATGAACAATTAATGAACATGCACCTGTGGAACGGTCGTTAAGACACTAACAGCTTACAGACGGCAATTAAGGTCACAGCTGTGAAAACTTAGGCCTCTTTAGTGTCCTCTATCTATGGACTCTGAAAAACACTAAAAAAAAGATGCCCAGGGTCTCTGCATGAACGTGCCTTAGGCATGCTGCAAGGAGGCATGAGGACTGCAGATGTGGCCAGGGCAATGAATTGCAATGTCCGTACTGTGAGACGCCTAAGACAGCGCTACAGGGAGACAGGACGGACAGCTGATCGTCCTCGCAGTGGCAGACCACGTATAACAACACCTGCACAGGATCGGTACATCCGAACATTACACCTGCAGGACAGGTACAGGATGGCAACAACAACTGCCTGAGTTACACCAGGAACGCACAATCCCTCCATCAGTGCTCAGACTGTTCACAATAGGCTGAGAGAGGCTGGGCTGAGGGCTTGTAGGCCTGTTGTAAGGCAGGTCCTCACCAGACATCACCGGCAACAACGTCGCCTATGGGCACAAACCCACCGTCGCTGGACCAGACAGGACTAGCAAAAAGTGTCACAGTTTTGTCTCACCAGGGGTGATGGTCGGATTTGCGTTTATCGTTGAAGGAATGAGTATTACGAGCCCTGTACCTCTGGAGCGGGATCAATTTGGAGGTGGAGGGTCCGTCATGGTCTGGGGCAGTGTGTCACAGCATCATCGGACTGAGCTTGTTGTCATTGCAGGCAATCTCAACGCTGTGCGTTACAGGGAACGCTATGTGTTACTCCTCCCTCATGCAGTACCCTTCCTGCAGGCTCATCCTGACATGACCCTCCAGCATGACAATGTCACCAGCCATACTGCTCGTGCTGTGCGTGATTTCCTGCAAGACAGGAATGTCAGTGTTCTGCCATGGCCAGCGAAGAGCCCGGATCTCAATCCCATTGAGCACGTCTGGGACCTGTTGGATCGGAGGGTGAGGGCTAGGGCCATTCCCCCCAGAAATGTCCGGGAACTTGCATGTGCCTTGGTGGAAGAGTGGGGTAACATCTCACAGCAAGAACTGGCAAATCTGGTGCAGTCCATGAGGAGGAGACGCACTGCAGTACTTAATGCAGCTGGTAGCCACACCAGATACTGACTGTTACTTTTTATTTTGTTCAGGGACACATTATTCCATTTCTGTTAGTCACATGTCTGTGGAACTTGTTCAATTTATGTCTCAGTTGTTGAATTTTATGTTCATACACATATTTACACATGTTAAGTTTGCTGAAAATCAACACAGTTGACATTGAGAGGACTTTTCTTTTTTTGCTGAGTTTATGATATTTAAATCGATCAAGTGTTTAAACTCCACCAATGTGACTTGATCATCAAATCTTTAAACGTTCAGGAGAGAATTCCAGGACCACAGAGCTGAGTAACTAAACTATTTCTACCATGGCCTGTTCTAATTCTTGTTACTGTTAAAAGCAAATGAGAATGGGACTGTAAATTATATTTATTTACTGACCAGATTAAAAAAGAACAGAGATAAAGTGGCATTTTACCCAGCATGGCCATATAAATCAGTGTATACCAGTGTTTAAGCCTACGACAGGTCAATGATGACCAGCCAACGGCGCTGTAGAGATCACAATGTGTATAAGAATATGTTGAACATAAATAGACAACGCGGAGGATGAGAGGACAAGAGTACTAGAATTAACGATCCATAGGGAATTGTCAATGTAAATAAGAGTTGGGTTTCAGTAGAACAGCTGTTTAGAATCTGTGGAATGTCACTCCTGAACTCAGAGCTACATGTGCTACGGTCTGTACATTGAGTCTGAAGCAGGATACTTGTTACTTACGTGGGGGGTTATAAATGGCATCCTATGCCTTTGTTCTGTGGAGAAAAGCTGAGGACAGGGGAGACTGAATATCTACCTCCCAGCATAACATGTATGATTTGTCCTCTCTGAATAAACCTATTTTTCTCCCCCTGATTTGTTTTGGGGTTTGTGTTATTGAAGAATAACATCAACCGCTAACACTTGGTGCCGTGACCCGGATGAATTGGTCTGAACAACAAGAAAAACGTATCACCTGTGTGTTGATCCAGAGGAAAGAGAGAAGGCTGTGCGCAACCCACTTTGGGTGGGTCAACTCTGGCAGAATTGCTGGGTGAGTCTAGACCAATATCATTTTAAAAGAATCAAATCAGGCTAAAATAGTGCATGCAATTAGTGATACATATCTGTGATGTGTAAGGTTCAAGTCCTTTGTTCTCTATTAAAAGGTTCAAGTCAAGTTTGGGGCGGCAGGGTAGCCTAGTGGTTAGAGCGTTGGACTAGTAACCGAAAGGTTGCAAGTTTGAATCCCCGAGCTGACAAGGAACAAATCTGTCGTTCTGCCCCTGAACAGGCAGTTAACTTCTTATGGCTGCAAGGGGCAGTATTGAGTAGCCAGTTAAATCGTGCCCATTTCAAACGGCCTCGTACTCAATTCTTGCTCGTACAATATGCATATTATTATTACTATTGGATAGAAAACACTCTCTAGTTTCTAAAACCGTTTGAATTATTTCTCTGAGTGAAACAGAACTCATTCTGCAGCACATTTCCTGACCAGGAAGTGGAATGTCAGAAATCGATGCTCTGTTCAACTTCCTGCCTATACATGGGCATGATACGTAAGAGTCTACGTACACTTCATACACCTTCCCCTGGTTGTCAAGAGGCGGTGAGAGAAGAAATTTCGTGTTTATCTTGGTCTGAGGTGGAATTAAAGCTCTTTGTATGACGTGACCGTCCATTTCCTGTTTCTGGAGCGCGCGAAAGGGGACATGGATTTGCCTTCTGTTTAGCTGTCGTTATGGACGACTAACATCTCCGGTTTAGATTTTATTTGATACATGTGACCATATCATCGTAAAGTATGTTTTTTCAATATAGTTTAATCAGATGATTGAAATTTTTTCGGGAGTTTTGCCGTGTTCCGTTCTCTGACTTTGTTGACGTTGGAGAGATCCGTGCCACTTGGCAAGTGCCCATGCTAAATCAAGAGGGAAATTTGCCGTTCCAGATCCAAACAACGACTGTTCTGGACAAAGGACACCTTGTCCAACATTCTGACGGAAGATCACCAAAAGTAAGAAACATTTTATGATGCTATTTCTAATATCTGTCGTGCATGTGAACTGGTCGTCAGCGCCCAAGTGTTTCTGGCTATTGTGGCTACGCTAATATAACGCTATATTGTGTTTTCGCTGTAAAACACTTGATAAATCGGAAATATTGTCTGGAATCACAAGATGCCTGTCTTTCAATTGCTGTACACTATGTATTTTTCAGAAATGTTTTATGATGAGTAATTAGGTATTTGACGTTGGTGTCTGTAAATATTATGGCTGCTTTCGGTGCAATTTCTGATTGTAGCTGAAATGTAAACTATGATTTATACCTGAAATATGCAAATTTTTCGAACAAAACATATGCTATACAATAAATATGTTATCAGACTGTCATCTGATGAAGTTGTTTCTTGGTTAGTGGCTATTTATATCTTTATTTGGTCGAATTTGTGATAGCTACTGATGGAGTAAAAAACTGATGGAGTAAGAAAAGTGGTGTCTTTTGCTAACGTGGTTAGCTAATAGATTTACATATTGTGTCTTCCCTGTAAAACATTTTAAAAATCGGACATGTTGGCTGGATTCACAAGATGTGTACCTTTCATATGCTGTATTGGACTTGTTAATGTGTGAAAGTTAAATATTTAAAAAATATATATTTTGAATTTCGCGCCCTGCACTTGAGCTGGATGTTGTCATAAGTGTATCGGTGTCGGGCTGCACCCCAAACAGGTTAACCCACTCTTCCTAGGCCATCATTGAAAATAAGAATTTGTTCTTAACTGACTTGCCTAGTTAAATAAAGGCAGGATAAAGTCCTTTCTCTATTATAGGGGGTCAAGTTTGCTATTAAAAGGTTTGAGGCCTCTGTTTTTGTGAAACCTTCTTGTTGCATAGAAGTGAGTGGAGTAACAATTTTTACACGTGTGGTTAATGTAAGCCTTCAACAAGCTTTTTGAAGTGAACATATGTTTTATGGGTAGCCAGGCCCTACAAAAACAATTTGTGTTCTAGAAGAGGTTTGGGTCCTCAAAAGGGGTTATGTAAATATATATATATTTTTGGGGGTTAATGTAATGTCATTTTTATGTGAGAAAACCACTCTGGAAAAGGACGGAACATCTCTTCTGCATATGAACATGAAAGAGATTTAGAATTTACTGTCTAGTGAACCATTTCAAAGTAGAGGAGGAGACACGGGTGAAAAAGTCAGACATGACCCCCACCTGTGGCCTCTCTGTTCTCTATCTATCCTCACACTGAGTTGTGCAAGGCAGATCAGGTTTCTGTAAAAGGAAGTAAAAATAAACTTCTAGTGACAGTAATCACATAAATCATCTCCAAAACAGTTGGATGAATGGTCAAAAACTTTTAAGCATTCACGAGATGTGGTTATCAGAGTTATGCAGGTTCTGAGTGAAACCAACAACATTATTCGTTCAGCAAAATAAAAACCTGGTGTATGTCATTATTGCGGGATTTCTGGTCACTGGCAACGAGAATGTCGGAAAAGAAAACGTGATTTTATGAGAAGTTGGCAGGAGAAGCAGGGTCCGTCTTCTAAGGGAAAATGGAATCAGTACAACAGCCCCAGAAATTTAAGGTCTCGCCGACTCAGCAGCAGAGTTTGCTGGATGCTGCGACTACTACTCCCTCTTACGCCCCATCTCAGCTGGTGTACATATGAAATCGGATGGAATATATGTGAACATTATGGTTAATAACTTTGCAGTTGATTTTTTTTTTGTAGATACGGGTGCCGAAGTCACTGTAGTTCCCATATCTTAGGCAAAACATATATGTCCTCAGAAGATGAAAGCAACAGGATTGGGGGGGGGGGCAGATATGAAACAATTTCTATTGGTCCAAAGAAGATTGATGCAGGGGTGTAGATAGGCTCATTTGAACAACCTATTTTAGGCCTTGATGTTATTATGCAACTTGTCTCTACATTGAACATTTCTGAAGGAAAGGTGACGTGGCCAATTAGGCAACTGCAAGGATCTACAGTTCAGAATCATGCTATTTGGACTACGAAGAAAAATACGTGTGGAACTTTGGATATGGAACCAGTGTGTTTGACAGGTGTTGCCCCACCTTGCACAAAACAATATCCCATTAGCAAGGAAGCTATGGACGCTACTAAAGTAGTGAATAAAGATCTATGGGAAATGGTTATAGTTGAAAAGACACCATGTAATCCAGCTAGTCTGATGTATTCTACAGATACCACATTACTTGAACACGACTGTTGTGAGTTGTTTTGGATCAGCTCTCTGATGGGTTTATAGAGTCATTCGTTGGAAAACCCTAAGTTTATCTTATACACAGACAGTTCAACCATTGTGGAGGGGGGGGTGTGAGGAAGTAGGCTGGGTAGTTACTACAATGGACAATGTGATAATACCAGGCACGTTAGATTTGAGAGAAGCAGACGTTCACTTTGAGTGACACAATGCTTAACTATTGCATACAACTCTCTAATGGGGAATTTCTCCCGAGGGGGGGACATGACGTAGTGCCAGGACAGTGGGGGATGGTAAAAAAACATGTGACAGACACATTAGGGCCAAAATGGGAAGGTCCTTATCATGTTTTGCTCATAACGAGGTCAGCAGTTAAAGTCCAGGGAAAATCACGATGGATACATGTCACTCATTGCAAGGTTGTCCATGTTGATGACAAAGCGGAGCCTGGAGAATAAAGAACTGATTGATTAGCAATCGGGGGCCAATCTGGGGGGGGGAAGCATAGTAAGATGATCAGAACCTGATATGCTTCTATGTTGTATATGTTGTACACCGCAGTCGTCATATTAGGGATATCTAGGTGAAATGCCACATTTTTTTGTGAAAATTGGGACATGCTTAATTTCTCTTGAAACCAGGACATGTTACTTTCTCTTTTTTGTTTCCTTCATTACAGGTTATGAGAATCTATAGTCTGAAGCAATATCCTTCGATTCAAGGATTGTACCTGAAACGATACAAGATCACCGGTGAAGTGCAAATCATCAACATGTATTGATCACATTTTTACTAACGCTGCAGATATTTGATTTAAAGCAGTATCCAAATCCATAGGATGTAGTGATCACAATATAATAACCATATCTAGGAAAACCAAAGTTCCAAAGGCTGGGCCTAATATAGTCTATAAGAGGTCATACAATAAGTTTTGTAGTGATTCATATGTTGATGATGTAAATAATATTTGCTGGTCTGTGGTGTGTAATGAGGAGCAACCAGACGCTGCACTTGACGCATTTATGAAACTACTTATTCCAGTTACTAATAAGCACGCACCCATTAAGAAAATTACTATAAAAACTATTAAATCCACTTGGATTGATGAGGAATTGAAAAATTGTATGGTTGAGAGGGATGAGGCAAAAGGTATGGCAATTAAGTCTGGCAGCCCAACTGATTGGCAAACGTACTGCAAATTAAGAAATCATGTGACTAAACTAAATAAAAATAAAAATAAACTACACTATGAAACAAATATCAGTTATATAAAGAATGAAAAGAGTAAAGTATAAAGAGTAAAAAGCTTTGGGGCACCTTAAATTACATTTTGAGAAAAAAAGCCAACTTGGCTCCTTCATTCACTGAATCAGATGACTCATTCATTACAAAGCCCACTGATATTGCAAACGACTTTAATGACTTTTTCATTGGCATGGTAAGCAAACTTAGGGATGACATGCCAGCAACAAACGCTGACACTACACATCCAAGTATATCGGACCAAATTATGAAAGACAAGAATTGTACTTTTGAATTCTGTAAAGTCAGTGTGGAAGAGGTAAAAAAAGTTGTTGTCTATCAACAATGACAAGCCACCGGGGTCTGACAATCTAGATGGAAAATTACTGAGGATAATAGCAGACGATATTGCCACTCCTATTTTCCACATCTTCAATTTAAGCCTATGAGAGAGAGTGTGCCCTCAGGCCTGGAGGGCAACTAAAGTCATTCCGCTACCCAAGAATAGTAAAGTCCTCTTTACTGGCTCAAATAGCCATCCAATCAGACTGTTACCAACCCTTAAGTAAACTTCTGGAAAAAATGGTGTTTGACCAGATACAATGCGATTTTACAGTAAACAAATTGACAACAGAATTTCAGCATGCTTATAGGGAAGGACACTCAACAAGCACAACATTTACACAAATGACTGATTGGCTGAGAGAAATTGATGATAAAATTATTGCGAGGGCTGTCTTGTTAGACTTCAGTGCAGCTTTTGACATTATTGATCATAGTCTGCCGCTGGAAAAACGTGTGTTATGGCTTTATGCACCCTGCTGTAATGTAGATAAATAATTTATTCTCTAACAGAACACAGAGGCTGTTCTTTAATGGAAGCCTATCAAATATAATAAAGGCATTTGGTCCGATATACTTGGATGTGTAGTGTCAGCGTTTGTTAGAATCAGGAATTCCCCAGGGTAGCTGTTTAGGCCCCTTGCTTTTTCAATTTTTACTAATGACATGACACTGACTTTGAGTAAAGCCAGAGTTTCTATGTATGCGGATGACTTAACACTATACACGTCAGCTACTACAGTGACGGAAATAACTGCAACACTCAACAAAGAGCTGCAGTTAGTTTCAGAGTGGGTGGCAAGAAATAAGTTATCCCTTAATATGTCTAAAACTAAAAGCATTGTATTTGGAACTAAACCCTAAACCTCAACTAAATATTGCAATAAATGATGTGGAAATTGAGCAAGTTGAGATGACTAAACTGCTTGGAGTAACACTAGATTTGAAACTGTCATGGTCAAAACATATTGATGCAGTAGTAGCTAAGATGGGGAGAAGTCTGTCTATAATAAAGCGATGCTCTGCCTTCTTAACAGCACTATCAACAAGGCAGGTCCTACAGGCCCTAGTTTTGTCGCACTTTGACAACTGTTTAGTCATGTGGTCAGGTGCCACAAAAACGGAGGAGAGATTGACTTGATCACTACTTTTATTTATGAGAGGTATTGACATGTTGAATGCACCGAGCTGTCTGTCTAAACTACTGGCACACAGCTCGGACACCCATGCATACCCCACAAGACATGCCACAAGAGGTCTCTTCACAGTCCCCAAGTCCAGAACAGACTATGGGAGACAGTACTACATAGAGCCATGACTACATGGAACTCTATTCTACATCAAATAACTGATGCAAGCAGTAAAATTTTATTTAAAAAACAGATTAAAAAACACCTTATGGAAAAGCGGGGACTGTGAAGCAACACAAACATTGGCACAGACACATGCACGCACGCACACACACACACCATAACATACGCAATATACAAACACATGGATTTAGTACTGTACAGTCGTGGCCAAAAGTTTTGAGAATGACACAAATATAAATTTACTCCAGAATGTTATGAAGAGTGATCAGATGAATTGCAATTAATTGCAAAGTCCCTGTTTGCCATACAAATGAACTGAATCCCCCAAAAACATTTCCACTGCATTTCAGCACTGCCACAAAAGGACCAGCTGACATCATGTCAGTGATTCTCTCGTTAACACAGGTGTGGGTGTTGACGAGGACAAGGCTAGAGATCACTCTGTCATGCTGATTGAGTTTGAATAACAGACAGGAAGCTTCAAAAGGAGGGTGGTTGGAATTATTGTTCTTCCTCTGTCAAACATGGTTACCTGCAAGGAAACACGTGCCGTCATCATTGCTTTGCACAAAAAGGGCTTCACAGGCAAGGATATTGCTGCCAGTAAGATTGCACCTAAATCAACCATTTATCGGATCATCAAGAACTTCAAGGAGAGCGGTTCAATTGTTGTGAAGAAGGCTTCAGGGCGCCCAAGAAAGTCCAGTATGCGCAAGGACCGTCTCCTAAAGTTGATTCAGCTGCGGGATCGGGGCACCACCAGTACAGAGCTTGCTCAGGAATGGCAGCAGGCAGGTGTGAGTGCATCTGCACGCACAGTGAGGCGAAGACTTTTGGAGGATGGCCTGGTGTCAAGAAGGGCAGCAAAGAAGCTACTTCTCTCCAGGAAAACATAAGGGACAGACTGACATTCTGGAAAAGGTACAGGGATTGGACTGCTGAGAACTGGAGTAAAGTCATTTTCTCTGATGAATCCCCTTTCCGATTGTTTGGGGCATCCGGAAAAAAGCTTGTCCGGAGAAGACAAATGTTGGATATATGGAGAGATGTTAATTGTCAATACGTTTCTAGCCCTCTCTCTACACTATGCCACAGTAGTCAATCAAAGTAGTTGTTTGGTTTGTACGTATGCACCATTCACATGAAGGGCAGGTATTACATTAGGGGCTATTCCTTTTAACCAGAGTGAAATGTTGGATATATGGAGAGATGTTAATTGGTATAAGGCGATTATTGGTACTAATTGGAGTGAGAATGTTGAGTATCCACATGCGAGAGTACCTAGTTCTGCAGTACTTTCCTTCATTTGAGATTACCAATGACACTAATCAGCGACCACCTTACCTAGTTATTACACATGCCCCTGTTGGGTGGTTATGTTTTAATAGGACACTCTCTCGGAACTTGTCTCAACTGCACCAGGACGCGTTTGTCAAAGTAGGACAGCGTAAGTGTAATCAGACAACAGACCTATCTGCATGTGACGTACTTAAGGGTACGGAATGTCTAACGTCTGTTGAATTGACTCTCAGTAAATGGCACTAGGAGTACCTTTTATGCCAATACCTTTGGTAATGTCATCAATAATGGTATGATAGCTCCTAATGGGACTTACTTTATCTGTGGATCCTATGCCTATTCCTGGTTACCAAAGTTGTGGCAAGGGTCGTGTTATTTGGGATATGTCATACCGCATGTAAGACATTCTGTGAATTCTCCTTTTTTCACAGCGTCATAAATGTGTGATTACAGAAACAGAGAGATTCTTTGAGATTGCTTTTTCCTCGTATGGTATTTCTAAAATAGAACGGGAAGTTATTAATATGCCTAACTCTTTGGAAATCCTAGCTAATAGTACAGCTGAGAGTCTTGAGTTTATTACTGCTGAGATGGTTGCCATTCGGACTGTGGTGATGCAAAATCATTTGCCCCTTGATTATCTTCTGTGCGCACAAGGGGGTACATGTGCTGTTATTGGTGCTGAATGCTGTACTTATATTCCTAACAATTCTGAGGAAATAACTGACCTAATTCAAAAGATCAGGACTCAGGGCGCTAATTATCAGGACTACAATCCAGATAATATAATATTAGTCATGTGGTTGTCTTCCACATTTGGGAAGTTTTTGGTGGCCATGATACTTACAATAGTGTGAGTTGTGGTTATTTGTCTTATCCTCATCCAGGTTATCAAGTGTGCTATTGCCTGATGTTTGTCTGCTAAAATCCGACAGTTATGTGATCGGGGATATCATAAGATTCATCAACCTTGTCCTTTTGGAGATGGGCGTCAGTGGTGTTGACAAGAATGTGGTGGGGATCATAAGGGTCTTCAGCATCATACCAAGCCTCATGATTGTGGTCAATGTGACCGTGGTAACTGTCGTCGGTGCTGTAGTGAACCATGCTATCTCAGATGTGGTATCACACCTGTTAATACCTATTTTCTATAACTTTGTGTGAAATCTATTTCTTATTGCAACGGCAAGTAAAATATGCCGTTTGTGTTTTATAGGAATGCAAGGTGTTTAATGTGAATGATTTTATGCTTACTGCTAATGTTTTTTATTCTGTCTATTTTTTCATGTTTTCTAAAAATACATTTTAAGTATATTTCTTTTTAAAATGGTCTAGGGGGGAGTATAAGAATATTTTGAAGATAAATACACAACGCAGAGGATGAGAGGACGAGAGTACTAGAATTAACGATCAATAGGGAATTGTCAATGTAAATAGGAGTTGGGTTTCAGTTCAACATCAGCTGTTTAGAATCTGTGGAATGTCACTCCTGAACTCAGGGCTACGTGTGCTACATTGAGTCTGGAGCAGGAAACTTGGTACTTGGCCATTGGCCCAGTTATACTGCAAGGACTTCTGATTGGTCAACCCCAGGCTAGGGTGGGTGGTTATAAATGGCATCTTGTTTCTTTGTTCTGTGGAGAAAAGCTGAGGACAGGGGAGACTGAACATCTACCTCCCAGCATAACGTCTATGATTTGTCTTCTCTGAATAAACCTATTTTTCTCCCCCTGATTTATTTTGGGATTTGCGTTATTGAATAATAACATCAACTCCTAACATGTGTTAGATGTTTTTGATTGGTAATGAACCTGAGGGCCGCATGATATACTGAATCAGGAAACTAGGCATATGTCGCAAGTCAAGACTTCACAGGAGAGCCGTTTAAACGTAATTAAAAAAAAAAAAATCAAAATGTGTTTTTTGGCAGAAATGCCTTCCCGAATATGTGAACCTTCATGTACCTTAATATCAAACTTGTATGCCATCAGTAAATACAAATAACATTGTTAAATTATGAGCCTAGTTGGTTTAGCCACAGAAAGAGACTACCTTCCCGCTAGCCGTGATTGGCTGAGATAATGAGTGGGCTGGACATGCCGAGAGATGAGTTTGGATTGGTCTGTCATATAGCACACCTCTGTCTATTGGAGCTGTATTTTCACTTCAAGTTAAAGTGTACTGTTAGCTAGCTAGCTAACATTAGCTGGCTGGCTCGCTAACTAACGTTACGTAATGCTTTGGGATTCAATGTTTACCTAGCTAGCTATCTAGCTACATTTCTTAACAAAACACTCTCCTCTTAGTGTGTCAGAGTGCAAAATAACTGATACATTTTTGAACGCTCAACACCTATTGAATATGTCCGGTGTCAGTAAATTACGCAACAAAGCGTAAATCAATTGTTTTTTTTGTTAGTTATTTATTATTATTTAAAAAAAAATTATTTTGAGAGGTAAATGTTTGTGTTTATTCCCTGAATGAGGAGATGATATCTTTATTCCAACCAGAGACAGGGTCATGGTCAGTGTGAGATGCCTTGAGGGTATGAGAGATGTCATAGCCTGCTCTTTCATTTAACGTTTTGATTATGAGTAGAGATGACACATACAGGTGAATCAGAAGTTCAGTTGTATTGAATGAGACAGTGTTGTTTTGGAGCGTGGTGTAATTTGGAGCTTTCCTGTGCGGGAGGGAAGTGGAATAGGTTAACTTTCATTATGTAATAGGCCAAACTGTTATTCTTTATGGGCTGAATAATAATTGTAGATATACCTGCATAGATCAAACATTTGTGTGAAGCACTGATGTCAATGAAAAGCACGCAGGATTTTTGGGGTTAGAAATGCCTTGGCCTTGGCTTCAGCTATAATTATATAACTGTTCCAATGATATCAAACCCATAGCATTCAGAGAGAATGACGGCAGAGTCTCCTTCTTACCAGCCTTCACCACTCTTTAAAAAAAATATTTATAACATATTTTTTTTTGCCTTTCTAATAATATGTTTATTATTTTCCAATAAAAATAAAATTAAAAAGACAGCAATACAAACAATGACATTCATTGTACAGTTGAATGGGATGGCCACTTTAGAGGACAAAACAAAACTCACACATACACAAAATAAAACACAATCCTATTAGGTGGTACATGTATAAGAAGACAGCCTATAGTCATTACAAGCAGTGTAGTTAAGCCAAAAATAAATATTGAGTGGAGTACAGCACATCGTCAACCCAGTTATGAAGCGGGACTAGACCATTTATCCAGTATCGGCTGCCATATTTTGTAAAACACTGGACTTCTATTGGAGGTGTTGTATCGAATCTTTTCCATATGTATTACATTCCCTAAATCCCGTAACCACATTTCAAAGGTAGGTACTGTCTCCAATTTCCAAAATTGCAATATGAGCCTATTGGCTAATAGAGTACAAAGAGAGACAGCTTTCCCTTCCTGGTTATTCCCATCAACTGTACCAAACAGAGCGATCAATGGGTCTGGGGCTAGAACTCTATCAAAGGCTTTAGATAAGTCATCAAAAATGAGAGCCCAGTAAGCATGTAACTTAGGGCATGTCCAGAATAAGTGGGTCAACGTCCCCTCATCCTGCTTGCACCTCTCACACAGTGGTGAGGTGTCCGGGAATATTTTATGCAGTTTTACTTTTGAGTAATGTAACCTGTGTATCACCTTAAACTGTACAAGGTTGTGTCTGGCATTCACTGAACTGTGGTTTATATTCCTGAGAGCTTCTACCCAGTCCTCATCTGAGATTTCTGAACCAAGTTCTTGTTCCCAAGCCCTTTTAATGGTGTCTGTGGATACCTCTATGTGGGCCTGTAGCACATCATACAGTCTAGAGACCGACCCCTTTGAATGGGGTTTGACAAGGATCAAGCTATCTAATGTAGGACTATTTGGCTTCATGCCATACTGTGGGATATGTGTCCTTAAGAAATTCCTGATTTGGAGGTATCTGAAAAAATGTGTTGTTGGCATGTTGAACTTTCCCTGTAATTGTTGAAATGAAGCTATCTGACCATCTATGTATAGATTACCAATTGTTGTGAGCCCCTTCTCCTGCCACTGTGAAAACACCACATCATCCAATGCAGGGTGGAAAGCATGATTCAGGCAAATTGGGCTGTCTATGTAAACAGTGGGTATGTTAAGAAAATACCTAATCTGTTTCCAGATCCTAAGCGTATGACAAATGACTGGATTAGAGTCATAAGTGTCTTTTTTCACATATGATGGGCTATTAACAAGTGCAGGGAGTGAGGAACGTTGACAGGAGGCCTGCTCAATCAAAAGCCATGAAGGCACATCCTTCTGTCTCATCGCAGGTAAACTTTCCCTCCAGAAAGACACAATGTTCACATTAGCAGCCCAGTTTGAAGTGAGGAAGGTCAAAGCCTCCCTCTATCTTGTACTTGCATAAATGCTTATTTGAAATTCTGGCTGCCTTGTTATCCCATAAAAATGGAGTTACTATTGAATCCAGTTTCTTAAAATAGCTTTGTGGTATGAAATTGGGTAGACATTGGAAGAGGTAAAGAAACCTGGGTAGGACAACCATTTTAATAGCGTTTATACGACCAACCAAGGAAATAGGCAGAGTTTTCCAAAAATCTATATTTTGTTTAAGCTGATATATTTTCATGTCCCAATTCGCTTTCAATAGCTGATCAAGGTCTCTTGTCACTACAATGCCAAGGCTTGTGAACTTGTCCCTCACTGTTCTAAACGGGGTAGATTGCAGAAATTGCATATCCACAGGCCGTGATATTGGCATCAACTCACTTTTTTGCCAGTTTATCTTGTAGCCAGAGAAGGAGCCGAATGTGTTTATCAAGTTAAGTAAGAGTGGAATAGAAGTTTTAGGCTTGGACAAAAACAAAAGAACATCGTCTGCATATAGGGAAATGTTGTGCTGCGTGTCTTTTATTTTAACAGAATCTATATCGGCACATGCCCGAATGTGAGTAGCAAGGGGTTCCATGGCCATAGCGAAGAGAGCAGGTGAAATAGGGCACCCCTGTCGGCACCCCTTGAACAGGCGGAATGACTGCGACATTTCCTGATTGGTTACCACGGACGCCATTGGGTGTGCATAAATAATTCTTATCCAATTAATAAATTCCTTTCCAAACCCGAAATGAACCGACATCATATACTTCCACTCAATCTGATCAAACGCCTTCTCTGCATCAATAGCTAGTACCACTGCCTCAACCTTATGATCATGATACATTACGTTGAAAAGGCGTCTCAAATTGTAGTATATATGTCGGCCTGGGATAAAACCTGTCTGGTCAGGGTGTATGATGTCGGAAATATATTTGTTCAATCGGTTTGCCAATATCTTTGTCAACACCTTGTTTTCTATGGGGAGTAACGACACGGGGCGATACGACGACATCTCCATGGAATCTCTATATTTTTTCAAGATCAGTGCTATTGTAGCCTCATACAGTGTTTGCGGGAGTTTGGCATTTTCTTTGGATTGTTTAAACATTCGCAACATAAGTGGAGATAAACTGGCGCAGTACTTCTTATAGAATTCTATTACATATCCATCGGGCCCAGGGGCCTTGCTGTTTGGAAATGGTGCTATCGCTGTGTTAATTTCCTCTAAAGTTATCCCTGCATCGAGTGCAGCAGCTGCCCCCCCTGTCTAGTTTAGGAAGTTCACATTCAGCGAGAAAGCGTTCCATAGTTTGTGGATCAGTAGCATCGCATTTTGATTGGTGTAGCTCTGAGTAAAACTGCGCAAAGCATTTATTAATATCCTGCGGATCTGTTACTATTTTACCCTTCTTGTCTTTTATTTTGTGAATAGCTCTAGATGCCTGTACATGCCTTAGCTGTCTTGCTAATAATTTATGTGGTTTGTCACCCAGTTCAAAATAACTTTGTTGCGTTCTAGCAAGTAAAGAGCCCACCCATTTCGAAAGGATGGTATTGTATTCATATTTTAACTTTGTGATCTTCTCAAGTACTGTATACGAGGAATTCGTCCTAAAAACGTTCTCCTGTTCCCCTAACTCTCTTTCAATTTCTCTCAGCCTAGTATTGGCACGTTTCTTCCTCTCTGATGTATAAGAAATAATGTAACCTCTAATCACAGCCTTCAGATCACAGTCGTCAACATCCCCCGGGTCGTTAGTTCTGAGGAAAAAGGCAATCTGCTCCTTCAAATACTGACAAAAAGCCTCATCTTTCAACAGGTATGCGTCTAAGCGCCACGGTCGCCGACCTGTCGACATATTGTCGAGTTTCAGCACCATGGACAGAGGAGAGTGGTCCGTAATTAGAATAGGGTGATCGGTAACCGACTCAGCTGCTGAAATTAGTTTGGTGTCCAACAAAAAATTGTCAATTTTGGAATATGATTTATGAACTGATGAAAAGAAAGAATAATCCCTGTCTGTTGGGTGCGTCAGTCTCCAAATATCGACAATGTTAAGGTTTGTCATCAATGTATTTAGACAGACACTGGCATTTGATTGTTGAAGTGACCTTGATAGCTGTTTATCTAAAAGAGGATCTAACGTACAATAACACTTGTATCCGAGATATTTGGTATGGCCTTAAATACCCTTTGAAAAAATAATGGATCATCGAAGTTGGGTCCATATAAATTGACCAAGGTTATTGGTTTCGAATTCAGTGTACCAGCCACAATAATATACCGACCATTAGGATCTGAAATCGAGGATGAGTAAACAAAAGGAATGTTTTTCCTTATCAGGATTGCGGGAGCTTGTCATGCCACCTGTATTAATAAACGTCCCTCCTCCCGTCCCTTTACTGAGTGACTTCCCCAAACGAAGCACTCCTTGGCTAACACACAAACCTTAGTTCAAGCTGTATGTCTAGACACCCTAACTCGTCATCTATAGATGCTCCGCATATAAACTAATATTAAATAACACTTAACTCTCACATTAGGGGGTGAGTGGCGCTAAAACATGATATGCTAAACAATGCTATATTAGCCACAACATCTCACCTATCATATAAGTCCCAATTTCTGATCTTCTGATCGAAAAGACATAGGCCGGAAATTCAAACACATTCCTGGCCTGTATTTGGCAATTTAGCCGGCTGACACAGTCGTTCTGTATCCTCAGCCGGGGAGCTTGCTTGTCAAGAACAGATCGGCCTCTTTTGGGTTGTCAGACGTACGCGTTGATCCCTCGACTGTCACCTTAAACCGGGCTGGGAAGAGGAATCCAAATCGGATGTTGGCCACCCTACATTTGATGCGTACCTCATCATACTCTTTCCGTTGGTTCCTCACCTCCAAGGTAAGATCTGGGTAGAAATACACCCTGGCTCCGTTGTAGTTAAGGGGGAACTTTTGACTAGCCAGCTTGAGGATGAGATCCCTGGTCTGGGGATAGTGCAGCCGTACAATGAATGGCCTTGGTGGCCCGCCCTTGGCCGGCTTCGTTGCCTGTGATCTGTGTGCGCGGTCGATCAGGATGGCCGTTTTGAAGTGTTTACTCCCCAGCAATGCCAGTATCAGCTCCGAGACAAATTCAGTGGGTTTCCCTTTCTCAGTGTCCTCCTGGATCCCACATATTCGGATGTTCTGGCGTCTTGAATGCGACTCGAGCATTTCCAGTCGGGCCTTCATTGTTTTGTTGTCATTTTTGAACGTTGCGCACTGTTTCTCTATGTCCTGTAGCCTGGCCTCATGATCGACTGTCGTCTGCTCAACCTCATGCACCCTTCCCTTAGTTGCCTTCACAGTTTCGGCCAAAGTCCCAATACTCTTTGAGATATCAGCCAACCTTGTGTCCACCTTCTTGCTTAGTGAGTTTATGGCAGCCAGTATGTCACTTTGAGTAGGATCTGTGGGGGACTCTTGGAAGCTATCCTCTTCAGCTAACTCCTCGTGGGTCGGCGACGTTGAAATTGGTTCGTTGTCTATCTCATTCAAATGATCTTGTTTAGCGCCCCCTTTTTTGGTGCCTTTTCCCTTTGTCATATTTGTTTGAAGTTCTAAGTTGTGAGAGGTTAAGATACATACTAATTTGTTTCAAAATAGAGCGACGCTCTAGCAAAGCACATCTACTCCATAGCATGCCCCCCCCCCCCCCCCCCCCCGTAATTAAATTGTTGCCAGCAGCACAGTTAGTCACCATCGCTCTAGATAACATGAGAGTAAAATGGTCAGAGTGGAGTGTTCTCTCATTATGTGTCTGGAAGTAGCTAGGCAATGTTAGCCAGTTAGTTTGGGGGCTTGTCTGTCGTTGTGAGGTCAGAGCTTTCGGAACAACCCTACTTATTGGCCAGAGCATCCAGTGTGCGCTCTGAACGCAAAACGCTCTGAATTTATGAACGGACAATCTTACAGCGCAGTTGCAGTCACCAACGCTGAATGGGTGTAGACAAAGAAGGTTTTCTCCAACGTGAGTTTACAATTTGATCAACTTTCAAAGCAGAATTATTTTCCCATTGGTTCTTCAAATGCAGTGTATGATATACCATTTTGTAGCTCTGAGTCGCTACATAAGACCGAATCCAGGTGGTGAGTCACATGTATATAACATCACTAAAATCTAAAACCGGCAGTAATGTACATCGTACCAGCTCCTTCCTGACCTCCAGAGAAAAACAAGCCTTATGCCGGTAATAAAAACCTATTCTCAGCTTCAGCTTCCTTGTCAAGTTCTCCACATGAACAGTGAAGCTCAGCTTGTCATCAACCCACACACCCAAATATTTGTACACTTTGACTTGCTCTATAGTATGTCCATCCAATGTAGCAATGACATGATTTGTAACATGCCTGGCATTTGAAAATACCATGCATTTTGTTTGACATGAATTCAGAACCAGCTTCAGATCATACAGATTCTGTAGTATGGTGTTATATACTCTTTGGGCATTTTCAAAAGCTGAAGATAACTATCACTTGAATAAAGAACAGTGTCATCTGCATAAAAATGAACATCCGCTGTTTCTATATGATCCCCAATGTTGTTGATATACAAAATGAACAACAGTGGACCCGAAACAGAACCTTGCGGAACACCTGAGCACAACTCTATGGACTCAGATTTACAACCATCCGCCGTTACACATTGTGTACGATTTGATAGGTAATTTATAAACCAATCTTGAGCATTACCAGTAATTCCACAACATTTTAACCTTTGCACCAACACAGCATGGTGCACAGTGTCAAATGCCCTCGACAAATCAATAAAGACAGACACACAATGTAACTTCTTGTCAAGAGTATAGTGGATGTCATTTAAAACCTTCAATGTTGCTGAAACAGTGCTGTGGCCAGACCTAAAACCTGATTGCGTTCCATTTAAGATGTTGTTTTCTAGGTGGTAGGCCTTCAGCTGCCTACTAACTAAGGACTCCAGTACCTTTGACAGTACGGACAATTTTATATGGGTCGATAGTTGTCAAGTAGCGAAGGATCTCCACCTTTCAGGAGAGGCAGATTTCCAGCAGATTTCCAACTTATTCCAAGTATCTCTAACGGTCGCCCCAGCGTGAGTTGTTTTATGCACATAATGTCAGAATGCACTCACTGTTCCAAAATGTGATTATTACGCAACAGCACAGTTAACATGCGCTGCTTGCTAATTATCTATAGGCTATGTTTCAACTTGTAAATTTCAAGTTATTTTCTAACAAGTTGTATTTTCTAACAACATTTTGAATTGAGGTGTGTTCCGCCTCCTCATTAATTCACATAGAAGTAGCCCATTTCAGCATTGCAGACAATTTATGTTTGAGGCTTTACTGAGCCGGACAAACATCTCTCTTTGAGGAGAGCCCACGCACTTGTTTGCGCAGATCAAGTATGCAGATATTTGTGCTGTCTTGCACGAATTGGAACATTTTCTGGCTGGCGCTCGAAATGCCTTGCTTTCCTTAAAAATAATAACTTTGGACGTTCCTATCAAAGTAAGTTCCTTATTTTCTGTATATCGTGTTGTCGTTTCCACTGTAGGCGCATACAGTATCCATGTATGTATGTATGTATGGAGCATAATGTGTTTACAGTTTTATTCACATGTTTTCAAGCACTGGTAACAAATAATGCATTCTGATTATTTAATAAATTGTAATGGACACCGATGATGTGTGTAAAATACTTTCGTTTTTTGTAATGATTATAATGAGCTAATGCTCATTATAATCATTATGGCTGGCTATTTGCCAGCTATGTGTATGTGTTGGACCATGTTTTTTTGACATTATACAATGCATTCTGGGTGTCACGTAAACATCTGTCAGACCAAAGATGTTATAAGGTGAAGGAATGGTTCACAAATTTTTCGATTGAACTTCCGAAAGTGAATGATGTGATGTGAACGATGGTAGACAACAAACCCTCTTCAACATGCATACTATAGACTAAACTCATCTTGTCTCCTCTTGTTATCTTTGGTTGATGCGAAAAAACAAACATGGCGGCGCGCTCAAACTACCCATCGTCGGATTACTTTCAATTTCTAGAAAGTGTTTTACTCAATTATTTCGATCAATGGTAAGCTCACCCGTGATGTGATTCATTATAAATTGTAATTGCTATTAGCTAATTCATATTGTAGTTTCTGTCAGCCGAGAGTTATACAAATATGACCGCTTGTGTAACATCATTCTCTCCTCAGATAGCGCTAGGACAAACGTAGCCTACATTTTTCGGTTTGGATGATTGTGTTATGCTGTAGCTACTTCTGTGAATGTCTAAACATTGCATCCAAAAATAAACTGCTCACATTCTGGACATAACTTGGTAAGGACTGTGTTTGTGTAAAATGTTTCTGTGAAAAAACAGTGTGGCCAGCTCAAACGCTGACTGTTGTGTCAATTGAAACTGAACGTTCTAATCACACCGGTTTGAGCATATGCTGCAGGGACCACTGTAGAATGATCACACCCGTTTGTTGGTATGTGTGAAAAGTTTAAGGGGGAGCAATGATGTCAGCAGCTAGGTGTAGGAGGCAGGGGATTTCTTTCTATCAATTTCTTTAAGCACTTCTGAAACAGAGAAGGATGAGAAGGAGAACCTGGGGAAGGAGTGCACAGGGGTGTCAGGTAAATTCACAGGGGGCTCATTTATACCTTTTCAAATAAACTGCCTGCATCTAGAAAATGCTGATTTAAGGCTTTCAGAATAGAGGTTCTCTTAGTTACAACCTGTGTCTACCAACAATTGTTTGGGAAGCTGTATATCTCTTTTGCACTCCAAACCTTTCACTACTTGTCAAAATTTATCTGAAGTAGATTTAAGGTACTGTAGTGGTCTGTTTTCGGGTCATAGCCGTACCCATATTTCGAAGATGTTTAAAAGCCATCCAATCATCCGCCGAACCAGCCCTCATGCTTTAGCCCACATAGCATTAAGTTCCCAGTAAACCAAGGGTTTATCATCAGTAAACCAAGGGTTCTCTCTGCCCTTAATCCTGAATTTTTTTCATGCGTTGTGGAAGTAAGAAAAGGCTAGTTCAACATCGGGGATTAATGAATTCTATTCCATTCAATGCTAGATACATCATGCAAAAAAACTTGAATATCAAACTGCTTCCAGTTTCTTTTCATAATGACACGTGGAGATTGCTTAGGAATTTTATCATCTCTCACACAGGCAATAGCACAGTAATCACTAATGTAATTTGAAAAAATACCAGATGCATTTAAACGATGAGGAGTATTGGTTAACTTCTTTGTGATAGGGGGCAGCATTTTCACTTTTGGATGAATTGCATGCCCATAGTGAACTGCCTCCTACTCTGTCCCAGATGCTAATATATGCATAGTATTATTACTATTGGATATAAAACACTCTGAAGTTTCTAAAACTGTTTGAATGATGTCTGTGAGTATAACAGAACTCATATGGCAGGCAAAAACCTGAGAAAAAATCCAAACAGGAAGTGAGAATTCTGAGGCTGGTCGATGTTCAACTCATCGCCTATTCAATTCCCTGTAAGATATGGATCTGTTTGCACTTCCTACGGCTTCCACTAGATGTCAACCGTCTGTAGAACGTGGAATGAAGCCTCTACTGTGATGTTGAGTCGGATGGGAGGTGTTTCAGTCATTGGTCTGGCAGAATGCCAGTTCCTGGTCATGCGCATTCCAAACGATATCGTCTTGCTCTCCATAACTTCTAGAGACACAAAGGAATTCTCCGGTTGGAACCTTATTGGATAGTTATGATAACAACATCCTGAAGATTGATTGTCTACTTAGTTTGACCAGTTTATTCGACCTGTTATATAACTTTTTAAATTTTCATCCGAGTTCGCCTGCATCTGCGCGAGCGTTTGGACATGTGCACTAAACATGCTAGCAAAAGTAGCTACTTAGACATAAGTAATGGACATTATTGAACAAAACAACGATTTATTGTGGAAATAGGATTCCTGGGAGTGCATTCTGATGAAGATCATCAAAGGTAAGGGAATATTTATGATGTAATTTCATATTTCTGTTGACTCCAACATGGCGGAGAAATGTTGTTATATCTGAGCGCCGTCTCAGATTATTGCATGGTGTGCTTTTTCCGTAAAGTTTTTTTGAAATCTGACACAACGGTTGCATTAAGAACAAGTGTATCTTTAATTCTATGTAAAACATGTATCTTTCATCAAAGTTTATGATGAGTATTTCTGTTATTTGACATGGCTCTCTGCAATTTCTCTGGATATTTTGGAGGCATTTCTGAACATGGCGCCAATGTAAACCGAGATTTGTGGATATAAATATGCACATTATCGAACAAAACATAAATGTATTGAGTAACATGATGTCCTATGAGTGTCATCTGATCTATTTCTGCTTTTTGTGACTACTATCTTTGGCTGGGAAAATGGCTGTGTTTTTCTGTGGCTATGTACTGAGCTAACATAATCGTTTGGTGTGCTTTCGCCGTAAATCCTTTTTGAAATCAGACATGTTGGCTGGATTCACAACATGTGTAGCTTTAATTTGGTGTCTTTCATGTGTGATTTCATGAAAGATTGATTTTTATAGTAATATATTTGAATTTGGCGTGCTACATTTTTTCTGGCTTTTGGCCAAGTGGGACGTTAGCGTCCCACATATCCCAGAGAAGATAAGATCAAATCAATCAAAGAGGATTTCAGAGGATACTTTATATTCAACCGAGTTACACTGTTGTCAATCTGAGTGAGATTATAGGTATTGCATAGAATTTTGAGTTGATCAGAGCTAGATGTTAACCAATCCTGATTCAGAGCACCCATCAAGACAAGCTCAGAATTTACATGCTGTGATAACAATTCAAAAATACAATCCAGAGAGCCAGCAGTAGCAACAAGATACAACAATATTCAAAGATGAGCCGAGGTTGAGTTTCAAAGACAGATATTCAAATTGTTTAGTAACAAAAGTCAGAACGACCGCCGAGAACTTGTCTTTTACGTATGTCAGCAACAACACCACCCTTACATTTATGATATGCGCGAAAAACATTGTAGCCATTTATGCCAATATTTTTTATCTATAATAGAGTTTTTGAGCCAATTTTTAGAATGCATAAATACGTCAGGGTCGGCAGTTTTTATCCATATATTCACAACATTGTAAAAGCCAAGGGTAGACAACAGCAAAACGAGCAACAGCAGCATGTTTGTTTATTGCCCTATCAATTAACACAGCACTAAGCACATACAAAGTTAACAGAACATTCTAAGATATGTAGCCAACGCAGCGCTAAACCCTCATTTAAATGAGCTACTTCAAATAAAAAAACGTTCCTATATAATAATACAAACACAGCAAGAATCACTAATCAAATAGTCCAACAGCAGATCAGTAAAAAAGTAGGTGAGCAAAGCTCCGGGGAAAGAGAGAGAGTGGCAGGGGCACCTGTACCAGACTGGGAGAGACAGACCAGGGCAGACGGGGAGCAGTGCTGCAAGTAACAGGATGAGGCCGAACTAGGCAGACAGTGGTTCTTCCTTTAAAAGTTGCGTTGTACTGCAGCACAGCTTGCGGGCTGCCGCAAAATTCTATGGCGCGTTATTTAAGTGTCAGCCATTGTTGCCATTAATGGTAGTTAGTGCTAGTAAGCCCACCAGAGGGCATGTTTGAGAAGATAAGTTATTGAAATGACATGGAGATGTAGACCTAAGAGTCAAAGGGAGCCTTGAATAGAACAGACTATATGGGATTGATTTTTAGAAATGTAGCTTCATTAATTTGATGAATATTATGTTTTTTTTATTCCAAGAAAAAAGAAAATGCATTTCTTACTGTTGCTGTTTTAGCGTAACTTACTTATTGGTATAAAGGCCTACTTAAATATACAGTACATCAATCAATCACTCATGAATCTGTGCATGTCATCACACAGCATACAAGTCATCCATGTCTTTAAATACAGTCACGCTTTTTAGTTATAACACGATTCATTTTACAGTCACGGCTAAAGTGATTTAATTCATGAATGCATTTAACCGTTTTTAATATTGGCTATACTAGAGACTTTAAAACCTTTTTTTGTTAGAACAGACTATATGGGATAGAATTTTAGAAACTTATTCCAAGAAAAACGAAAATGCAAGTGAAGAGCAAAATAATCCTTACATTTCCACATACAAATCTGATTGATAAAGACCAGTCCCCTTGCTCTATCATTCAGTTACATTTATTCCCATAGTATTTCGTTATGGATTCATCCAGATGTGGTTAGAAAACATTTGGTGGGCTATGCAAAAGAGATGGGAGAAGTGACATGCCTCACAAACATCCATTAATACTGTACATTTAAAGTCCCTAAACTCAGGCAAGAGTCTATTGTACTGCTGATAGCCCATCAAGGAGTTGTTTGCAGAGTTCAAACACTTGTGAAAAACAAGTGTTTGAAAACATGTTTGAAAACAAAATGCCTCCAGCTGTACAGTCGTGGCCAAAAGTTTTAAGAATGACACAAATATTAATTTTCACAAAGTCTGCTGCCTCAGTTTGAATGATGGCAATTTGCATATACTCCAGAATGTTATGAAGAGTGATCAGATGAATTGCAAAGTCCCTCTTTGCCATGCAAATGACCTGAATCCCCAAAAAACATTTCCACTGCATTTCAGCCCTGCCACAAAAGGACCAGCTGACATCATGTCAGTGATTCTCTCATTAACACAGGTGTGAGTGTTGATGAGGACAAGGCTGGAGATCACTCTGTCATGCTGATTGAGTTCGAATAACAGACTGGAAGCTTCAAAAGGAGGGTGGTGCTTGGAATTATTGTTCTTCCTCTGACAATCATGGTTACCTGCAAGGAAACATGTGCCATCATCATTGCTTTGCACAAAAAGGGATTCACAGGCAAGGATATTGCTGCCAGTAAGATTGCACCTAAATCAACCATTTATCGGATCATCAAGAACTTCAAGGAGAGCGGTTCAATTGTTGTGAAGAACGCTTCAGGGCGCCCAAGAAAGTCCAGCAAGCGCCAGGACCGTCTCCTAAAGTTGATTTAGCTGCGGGATCGGGGCACCACCAGTACAGAGCTTGCTCAGGAATGGCAGCAGGCAGGTGTGAGTGCATCTGCACGCACAGTGAAGCAAAGATTTTTAGAGGATGGCCTGGTGTCAAGAAGGGCAGCAAAGAAGCCACTTCTCTCCAAGAAAACATCAGGGACAGACTGATATTCTGCAAAAGGTACAGGGATTGGACTGCTGAGGACTGGGGTAAAGTCATTTTCTCTGATGAATCCCCTTTCCGATTGTTTGGGGAATTTGGAAAAAAGCTTGTCCAGAGAAGACAAGGTGAGCGCTACCATCAGTCCTGTGTCATGCCAACAGTAAAGCATCCTGAGACCATTCATGTGTGGGGTTGCTTCTCAGCCAAGGGAGTGGACTAACTAACAATTTTGCCTAAGAACACAGCCACGAATAAAGAATGGTACCAACACATCCTCCGAGAGCAACTTCTCCCAACCATCCAGGAACAGTTTGGTGATGAACAATGCCTTTTCCAGCATGATGGAGCATCTTGCCATAAGGCAAAAGTGATAACTAAGTGGCTCCTGGAACAAAACAACGATATTTTGGGTCCATGGCCAGGAAACTCCCCAGACCTTAATCCCATTGAGAACTTGTGGTCAATCCTCAAAAATTCTGACAAACTCCAAGCATTGATTATGCAAGAATGGGCTGCCATCAGTCAGGATGTGGCCCAGAAGTTAATTGACAGCATGCCAGGGCGGATTGCAGAGGTCTTGATAAAGAAGGGTCAACACTGCAAATATTGACTCTTTTTACATCAACTTCATGTAATTGTCAATAAAAGCCTTTGACACTTATGAAATGCTTGTAATTATACTTCAGTATTCCATAGTAACATCTGACAAAAATATCTAAAGACACTGAAAGAGGAAAATTTGTGAAAATTAAGATTTGTGTCATTCTCAAAACTTTTGGCCACGACTGTACATAACTGCTGTAAATAAAAACACAGCATCTACAGTGGTACACACATATTATTGAATTCGATACTGTTTTAAAATGTATATGTTTATTAACCTACTGTGCAGTCTGACAAGTAAACATAGTGCATAATAAACATGGGAAAGTGCCTAATTCCTTACATAAGGGAGAGCAGGCCCTGTCCAGACTTTCTCGGTGACCTCAAGTACTCATTAACTCTGTCTTTAATGCTTTTTCGGGTTGCATAAGTCACTAGTGAGACTCATGTCGCCTACGGTAAGCCTGGAGTATATGGACAAATATTTTTTTCATCTCTACATGTAGGTCTCCTGACTAAACCGGATCTAATTTGTTTGGCATCAACTGAAAACATTCATCCGTAACTGCCATGGCTACAAGCAAAGAGGAACTGGTGAAGGCCATCAAGATGTTTTGGCTTGAGAAACTGACGATAAAACAACGCAACAAAACATTGATCATCTCTGCAAGGTTTTTCCCGTGGTCGTGGAGCTGGGGGGAAGTGAAACTAAAATGTAGCTGAGATGTACAGTAGTTGAAATAAACATCTGCATTTTGAGTATTTTTATAATTTTATTAACAAAAGCATAAAGATGTACAGTATATGCTTTATCCAACATTTTGCGGTTGCATATGAGGTTTGTAGTTAGAAATGTACAACTTTAGATTACTTAATACATTCAAGATGGGGGATTTTTTTTTCACACCTAGCCGAGCTAGACTATTCTTTTGTAAATAAATGGAGGTATGAAGAGTCAATTGTCCTGCTAATTGCCCATCATGGAAACATTTGCAGAATTCCCAGCCTGCTACGCTTGTGAAAAACAAAATGCCTCCAGCTGTACATCACTACTGTAAATAAAAACACAGCATCTAAGTGTTAAATATATTATTGAATTCTATAAAAAAATGTAAACGCACATTATTTTCAATTTTTTACTAACAAGTGGTTGCCATGGTGAATAAGCCAATAATAATTGGTATGATACGGCTCTGGGATCTCAGCAGATCAATAAAATGTCCCTGTAGATCTAATTAAATTTAGAGGATTGGAGGATTCTAAATTAATATCTAAGGGGATTTTATACAATTATAATGCAGGGTTAATAATAAATTAATATATTTGTACAGTAGGGGTTGATGCATTTTTCGGTAGGGCAAATCTGGTCTGTGATAGAGATAGAAATGTAAAAACTTACAGATAATATCTAAGGGGCTTTTATATAATTATAACACAGGGTTAATAATATTAACAATCTTTGGATCTCTCGGAGCTCATTATGAGGCGCCTTCTATCTTCAATATAATCATTAATTCAGAAGGTTGTAGTAGGTTATAATAATCCATGCCTTCTGGGTTATGGGTGGCGTTAGAATTTTGGTTGTCAGAACTATTAAAATCAACCACTGTCAGTCTTTAAATGCTTTATTATCCAAATGTTTAAAGTGTGTGTGGGCGACGGAGAGAAACAAAATGGTGCAGTTTGAGGCCATGAGGCAGAGAGTGATGCGGGCGCTGGAGATGGGGTTGTTAGCAGGTGGGTCTGGGCAGGTGTGATGTAGTGTGTCGTTGTGTAGGTGCCGAGGCTATATGACTGCGCCGTCAACTTGATTATTTAGCAGAAATCACTTGCTGCTTATATTCAGTCAACACAGTTGAAGTCGGAAGTTTACATACACTTAGGTTGAAGTCATTAAAAATCGTTTTTAAACCATCCCACAAATTTATTGTTAACAAACTATAGCTTTGGCAAGTCGGTTAGGACATCTACTTTATGTATGACAAGTAATTTTTCCAACAATTGTTAACAGACAGATTATATCACTTATAATTCACTGTATCACAATTCCAGTGGGTCAGAAGTTTACATACACTAAGTTGACTGGGCCTTTAAACAGCTCGGAAAATTCCAGAAAATGATGTCATGGCTTTAGAAGTTTCTGATAGGCTAATTGACCTAATTTGAGTCAATTGGAGGTGTACCTGTGGATGTATTTCAAGGTCTACCTTCCAACTCAGTGCCTCTTTGCTTTACATCATGGGAAAATCAAAAGAAATCAGTCAAGACTTTTTTTTAGACCTCCACAAGTCTGGTTCATCCTTGGGAGCAGTTTCCAAACGCCTGAAGGTACCACGTTCATCTGTACAAACAACAGTACGCAAGTATAAACACCATGGGACCACGCAGCCGTCATACAGCTCAGGAAAGAGTTCTATCTCCTAGAGTTGAACGTACTTTGGTGTGAAAAGTGCAAATCAATCCCAGAACAGCAGCAAAGGACCTTGTGAAGATGCTGGAGGAAACGGGTAAAAAAGTATCTATATCCACAGTCAAAATCCAATGACCGCAAGCATACGTCCAAAGTCGTGGCAAAATGCCTTAAGGACAACAAAGTCAAGGTATTGAAGTGGCCATCACAAAGCCCTGACCTCAATCCTATAGAACAATTGTCGGCAGAACTGAAAATGCGCGTGCGTGCAAGGAGGCCTACAAACCTGACTCAGTTACACCAGCTCTGTCAGGAGGAATGGGCCAAAATTCACCCAACTTATTGTGGGAAGCTTGTGGAAGGCTACCCGAAACGTTTGACCCAAGTTAAAAAATGTAAGGGCAATGCTACCAAATACCAATTGAGTTTATGTAAACTTCTGACCCACTGGGAATGTGATGAAAGAAATGAAAGCTGAAGTAAATCATTCTCTATTATTCTGACATTTCACTTTCTTAAAATAAAGTGGTGATCCTAACTGACCTAAGACAGGGAATTTTTACTAGGATTAAATGTCAGGAATTGTGAAAAACTGAGTTTAAGTGTATTTGGTTAAGGTGTATGTAAACTTCCGACTTCAACTGTATATCTTAAGAATATCATGGGAATATAATTGAACATTTTCGTTTCTCTTAGAATAAAGACCTTAGTGTAACAACAGTTTTAGTAAGTAATATGCTACAGTCCAGTTACAGCTTCTTCTGACCAAGTAGAAACAAAAAAATAAGTGTATTTTTTGGGGTGTGCGTGCAGGACAGAGGAATAGTAATTCTTACACTATTGTTCTAAATTCAATCACCTTCTTCATCCTCATCATTCAGTCAATTGAAATTCAATTTTGAAGTCTGGCAGAATTATCCTTTTCTATTTGGTTAATATTGTCCATTCACTGACAGCATTCATTCAGATAGAGACACATTAGCGCCTTAGGACCCAAAAGCATCATCAGTGCTCGATCACTTCGAACACACTGACAGCGGCATAGCGCAAAATAGTATGCAGCATCATCTGGGTATGTATGCAACAAAAGTTCAACATTCACCTTCTGCTACCATTTCTGTCAAACCGTCTACGCATACAGTTTGACGCATACTTTCGATAAATCCAACGTATGCACCACACCGGACATACTGCAACTTCCTCTGCAACGCAATGCTGCAAGGCAAATGCAGCGTTTCATTGGTACCAATATGCAATGACACTGTCGGTGTGTTCGAAGCGTAACTCCCCCTTGTGGTGGTCTGGAGCAATGACGCAGGGTAACGTACTAAACCACAAATTACCTCTAAATCCTGCGGCATATTTTCAAAACTTTTAAATGAGGAACCACTGTAGATGAAAACAAAACCATGAAGGTGATATAATCGCTAACCAGAACTGTAATAAAAATGGCTAAAATCCAGACCAGAATGGATGGTCATGTAAAAGCAGGGAGCGAAATGTTTGATCAGATCCAGTGTGATAGAGAGGAGGTACTGACTTCTCGTAAAATTGTTTCAAAAACGAATATCGGAACCTAGTGCTAAATCTCACATATGATAGACAGCAAGCTCCTCAATTTACTACTGGGGTGGAAGGGAAATAATGTATTTGGATTTAACCATTTGAAAATACACTGCTCAAAAAAATAAAGGGAACACTTAAACAACACAATGTAACTCCAAGTCAATCACACTTCTGTGAAATCAAACTGTCCACTTAGGAAGCAACACTGATTGACAATAAATTTCACATGCTGTTGTGCAAATGGAATAGACAAAAGGTGGAAATTATAGGCAATTAGCAAGACACCCCCAATAAAGGAGTGGTTCTGCAGGTGGTGACCACAGACCACTTCTCAGTTCCTATGCTTCCTGGCTGATGTTTTGGTCACTTTTGAATGCTGGCGGTGCTTTCACTCTAGTGGTAGCATGAGACGGAGTCTACAACCCACACAAGTGGCTCAGGTAGTGCAGCTCATCCAGGATGGCACATCAATGCGAGCTGTGGCAAGAAGGTTTGCTGTGTCTGTTTGCTGTGTTTCCCTCTGGGCAGGTGCCTGGGAGCCTTGCACTGGGCGCACACCGAGCAGGAGGAAACATAAACCCTCACGTCCTTGGCCAAGGTGGACCACCATTACTTCCCACTAAGGCAACGCACTGTCCGGCCGATGCCAGGATGACCAGAGGAGGGTGACGTATGGGCCCAATAGATCAAACGGTCGCGGACAGCAGACGGAACGTACAGGTGCCCAGCTGGACACTGGGGGGGACTGGGCTCTGTGCGTAACGCCCGCTCGTTGTCCGCGTCCAGCTCCCACACCACCGGTGCCACCAGGCAAGAGGCTGGAAGTATAGGAGTGTGATCCATGGACCGCTCCTCTGTGTCATACATCCGGGACAGTGCGTCTGCCTTAGCGTACTGGGAACCTGATCTGTAGGATAGAGTGAAAACAAAACGGGTAAAGAACATAGCCCACCTTGCCTGGCGAGGGTTTATTCTCCGCGCCGCCCGGATGTTCTCCAGATTGCGGTGGTCAGTCCAGATGAGAAAAGGGTGTTTACCTCCCTCAAGCCAATGTCTCCACGCCTTCAGAGCCTTGACAACAGCCAACAGCTCCCGGTCCCCCACATCATAGTTTCGCTCCGCCGGGCTGAGCTTCTTCGAAAAGAAAGCACAGGGGCGGAGCTTTGGTGGCGTGCCCGAGCTCTGAGAGAGCACGGCTCCTATCCCGGGCATCGGACGCGTCGACCTCCACTATGAACGCCAAAGAGGGATCCGGATGAGCCAGCACAGGAGCCGAGGTAAACAGAGCCTTCAGGTGACCAAAAGCTCAGCCGACCACTGCAGCCGCACCGGTACCCCCTTCAGCAGTGAGGTAATGGGAGCTGCTACCTGACCAAAACCCCGGATAAACCTCCGGTAGTAGTTGGCAAACCCCAGAAACCGCTGCACTTCCTTTACCGTGGTGGGAGTCGGCCAATTACGCACGGCTGAAATGTGGTCACTCTCCATCTCCACCCCTGACGTAGAAATGCGGTACCCTAGGAAGGAGATGGACTGTTGGAAGAACAGACATTTCTCAGCCTTGACGTACAGGTCATGCTCCAACAGTCGACCAAGCACCCTGCGCATCAGTGACACATGCTCGGCGCCTGTAGCGGAGTATATCAGAATGTCGTCGATATACACCACTACACCCTGCCCGTGCAGGTCCCGGAAAATCTTGTCAACAAAGGCCTGGAAGACTGATGGAGCATTCATCAACCCGTACGGCATGACGCGGTACTCATAGTGCCCTGAGGGGGTACTAAATGCCGTCTTCCACTCGTCCCCCTTCCGGATACGCACCAGGTAGTAAGCGCTTTTGAGATCCAATTTTGTGAAGAAGCGCGCCCCGTGCATTGACTCGATCGCACTGGCGATGAGAGGCAGCGGGTAGCTGTACCTCACAGTGATCTGATTGATCCCTCGATAGTCAATACACGGGCACAGACCCCCATCCTTCTTCTTCACAAAAAATAAACTTGAGGAGGCAGGTGAAGTGGAGGGCCGAATGTATCGCTGCCCAGGGATTCGGAGACATATGTTTCCATAGCCACCGTCTCCTCCTGTGACAGAGGATACACGTGACTCCTGGGAAGTGCTGCGTCTACCATGAGATTTATCGCACAATCCCCCCCATCGATGAGGTGGTAATTTAGTCGCCCTCTTCTTACAGAAGAGGTGTGTGCACTCTTCTTACCTGGTCTGGACTTTCCACCGTAGTCGCACTGATGGAAACCCCCACACCTCCCTGAGCACTCTCGTGACGACCCCTTGAGAGCCCTCTGTTGCCACGAAATAGTGGGGTCATGACAGGCTAACCAGGGTAAGCCCAGCACCACGGGAAACGCAGGAGAATCAATAAGGAAGAGACTGATTCTCTCCTTATGACCCTCCCGCGTAACCATGTCAAGTGGAGCGGTGGCCTCCCTAATCAGCCCTGACCCTAATGGTCGACTATCTAGGGCGTGCACAGGGAAGGGCATATCCACAGGAACAAGGGGAATCCCTAAACTATGGGCAAATGAACGGTCAATAAAATTCCCAGCTGCGCCTGAATCTACTATGCTGGGAATGCGGGGAAAACTCAGGAAATGAAATAAACACATACATGTGAGCAACCGGGGGCTCTGGGTGAGCCTGGTGCCGACTGACCTGGGGTAACACGATAGTGCCCTGCCTGCTGCCTCGACTCCCTGAGGAACCCCCCAGCACCGACCAGCAGTGTGCCCTTTGCGGCCACAGATGGTGCAGGGAATGGCCCCTCCTCCGGTCGCCCTAAGTGCAGCACCTCCCAGCTCCATGGGCGTCGGAGCGGAGGTGCTGGGGGATGGAACTGACAGGTCCCGATCCGGACGTCCACGGGCAGTCAGCAGGTTGTCCAGCCGGATGGACAGGTCCACCAGTTGGTCCAATGTGAGGGTGGTGTCTCTGCAGGCCAACTCCCGACGGACGTCCTCGCGCAGACTGCACCTGTAGTGATCGATCAGGGCCCTGTCGTTCCATCACGCGCTGGCGGCCAGGGTCTGGAAGTCCAAGGCGAAATCCTGCGCGCTCCTCGTCCCCTGCCTCAGGTGGAACAGACGTTCAACTCTGCGTAATGGTTCAACGCCGCGTCTCCCTCACTCCATACGCCGTTGGCCCACTCCAGGGCTTTGCCTGAGAGGCAGGAGACGAGAGCTCTCACGCCCCGAAGGAGCCTGGTGGACTGTCGCCAGGTAGAGCTCCAGCTGGAGTAGAAACCCCTGGCATCCGGCAGCCGTCCCATCATACTCCCTCGGAAGCGCGAGTCGAATCCCGCTGGGACCAGATGAAAAAGGGGTAGACAGTGGGACCTGCTGTTGTGGGGCTGGTGGAGGCGCTGGAAATCCTCCTCCTCTCTCCCAATGATCCATTGTCTGCAGCACGCGATCCATGGCTGTGCCCAGACGTTGCATAATGGTCGCGTGCTGCTGAACTCGCTCCTCCACTGCAACAGGTGGAGGAGCGGTCTGCTGCTGCTGACTCCCTTCTTCGGGTGAGTGATTCTGTAAGGGTCCTATCTGTAGCTGGTGTAGGGAGTCAGGCGCAGGACAGCAGATATGAGTAATCAAAGTACTTTACTCAAAAATACAAATATACAAGGCAACAATGATAGCCCACAAACACGGACCAAACTACAAAACACAATCACTCACGAACACAACATGGGGAACAGAGGGTTAAATAATAAACAAGTAATTGGTTAAGTGAAGCCATGTGTGATAAGACAAAGACAGAACAAATGGAAAATGAAAAGTGGATCGGCGGTGGCTAGAAAGCCGGTGACGTCGACCGCCGAACGCCGCCCGAACAAGGAGAGGGACCAACTTCGGCGGAAGTCGTGACACACAGAGTTCAAGTAACAGACACATCTCAACATCAACTGTTCAGTAGAGACTGCGTGAATCAGGCCAATAAGAGACATGCTTGGGCCAAGAAACATTAGCAATGGACATTAAACCGGTGGAGTCCAAATTTCAGATTTTTGGTTCCAACCGTCTTTGTGAGACGCAGAATAGGTTAACGGATCTCCTTATTTGTGGTTCCCACTGTGAAGCATGGAAGAGGTGGTGTGATGGTGTGGGGGTGCTTTGCTGGTGACACTGTCTGTGATTTATTTAGAAATCAAGGCGCACTTAACCAGCATGGCTACCACAGCATTCTGCAGTGATACGCCATCCCATCTGATTTGCGCTTAGTGGGACTATCATTTGTCTTTAAACAGGACAATGACCCAACACATCTCCAGGCTGTGTTAGGGCTATTTGACCAAGAAGGATGCAATGTTGCATCAGATGACCTAGCCTCCATAAACACCCGACCTCAACCAAATTGAGATGGTTTCAGACGAGTTGGACCGCAGAGTGAAGGAAAAGCAGCCAACAGGTGCTCAGCATACAGTATGTGGGAACTCCTTCAAGTCTGTCGGAAAACCATTCCAGGTGAAGCTTGTTGAGAGAATGCCAAGAGTGCGCAAAGCTGTCATCAAGGCAAAGGGTGGCTACTTTGAAGAATCTAAAATCTAAAATATATTTTAATATAATAACATTGTTTTGGTTACTACATGATTTAATATGTGTTATTTATTCGTTTTGATGTCTTCACTATTATTCTACAATTTAGAAAATAGTAAAATTAAAGAACAACCCTTGACTGAGTACGTGTGTCCAAACTTTTGACTGGTACTGTATATATATACATACAGTACCAGTCAAAAAACTATTTTCTAAATTGTAGAATAATAGTGAAGACATCAAAACGAATAAATAACACATATTGAATCATGTAGTAACCAAAAGAATGTTATTATATTAAAATATATTTTATATGTATATATATATATATATATATATACACTGCTCTTGGCGGTGGGTCAGTCATGGTGTGGGGTGGCATTTCTTTGGGGGGCCGCACAGCCCTCCATGTGCTCGCCAGAGGTAGCCTGACTGCCATTAGGTACCGAGATGAGATCCTCAGACCCCTTGTGAGACCATATGCTGGTGCGGTTGGCCCTGGGTTCCTCCTAATGCAAGACAATGCTAGACCTCATGTGGCTGGAGTGTGTCAGCAGTTCCTGCAAGAGGAAGGCATTGATGCTATGGACTGGCCCGCCCGTTCCCCAGACCTGAATCCAATTGAGCACATCTGGGACATCATGTCTCGCTCCATCCACCAACGCCACGTTGCACCACAGACTGTCCAGGAGTTGGCGGATGCTTTAGTCCAGGTCTGGGAGGAGATCCCTCAGGAGACCATCCGCCACCTCATCAGGAGCATGCCCAGGCGTTGTAGGGAGGTCATACAGGCACGTGGAGGCCACACACACTACTGAGCCTCATTTTGACTTGTTCTAAGGACATTACATCAAAGTTGGATCAGCCTGTAGTGTGGTTTTCCACTTTAATTTTGAGTGTGACTCCAAATCCAGACCTCCATGGGTTGATAAATTTGATTTCCATTGATAATTCTTGTGTGATTTTGTTGTCAGCACATTCAACTATGTAAAGAAAAAAGTATTTAATAACAATATTTCATTCATTCAGATCTAGGATGTGTTATTTTAGTGTTCCCTTTTATTTTTTTGAGCAGTGTATATAACCTTTAAACCTCAAAGAAAAAACTCCTAAATTAGTTAATCATATAACTTCTCATTAGTTCGATCCACTTCATGTAGCCAATAATGGCATCAAAACATAGCCTATCAAACAGATAACACCTCCATTCCAAATATTATGCTAGGCAGACTTTTTATATTTTGTTTCTTCTTCTTCTCCATGCCAGCAATTGAATGAGCTTACCCAACCGGGACCTAACGTGGGGTGATGGGTTCCATTGTTGGCAGGGAGTACCAACTGTTGAGATCAACAAAAGGTCAGAGACGTGTGGGACGGTCAGTTGGCTTCGTAGGTCAGTGACAATAATGTTCATTGTACTGAACCCACGCTCACAGCCGGCGTTGCTTGCAGAAAGTGTGCCCACTGCGATGAGTTTTTTTCTCCAACTTTTCAGGCACATTTCGCCCTGCGCAGGACTTGAACTCCACGAACCCCAGTTGTGCATGCGGGTGATCTACCAATAGCCTCTCGCAAATCGCACTGGTCTCCCCCTCTCCAAACCATGGGTTTTTGGTTTGTTCATGCCAGCTCTCAGGGTCCAGCACAGTCAGCTGGTGTATCCGAGTGCGGTACTCTTCTACCCTGCTTTCAGTCATCCTACGGTCAGCTTTGTTGGATGTGGTGGTAAACAGTTTGCAGTTCATGTTTCCCACCAATGCCTGGATGAACTGGGCCGAATCGATGATGGGACTCCGTCCTTTTCCTTGCAACTCTGTGTTTTTGCTGTGTTTCGTTGGGCCTCCTCTTTGTTTGACCCAGGATATCTGTCTACACTATGTATTCTCTGTATGTACGTGTTCATCAGGCAGTCTACCCTGGGGATGGTCATCTGCCTCTGCTGTAGAAGTTCAGGCAGGTTTTTAAGTTCGGTCAGCACATATAGCATCAACCAAAGGCAGTGGTGTAAAGTACTTAAGTAAAAATACTTTGAAGTACTACTTAAGTCGTTTTTTGTGGTATCTGTACTTTACTATTTATATATGTGACTACTTTTACTTTACTACATTCCTTAAGAAAATATTGTACTTTTTACTCCATACATTTTCATTGACACCCAAAAGTACTCGTTACATTTTGAATGCTTAGCAGGACAGGAAAATAGTCAAATTCACACTCTTATCAACCGAACATCCAGGATCATCCATACTGCCTCTGATCTGGCAGACTCACTAAACCAAAATGCTTTGTTTATAAATGATGTCTGAGTGTTGGAGTGTGCCCCTGTAAATTAAAAAAAACAAGAACATTGTGCCATCTGGTTTGCTTAATATAAGGAATTTGAAATGATGTATACTTTTACTTTTGATACTTAACTTTTACTTTAGTAATTTTCTATTCAAGCATCTTTACTTTTACTCAAGTATGACAGTTGGGTACTTTTTCCACCACTGACCAAAGTTTGTTCACAAAGTTCACAGAGGACAGTTTGCAGAGCATACCTTGGAACTTGGCTCTGTCTTTGCTGTCCTGCTGTTGATCCTAGGAAGCCTCTTCGAAGTGCTTAGCGAGAGCGGGGAAGAATTTCCATACTGCGCAAACAGCTCCCTAAGAAGACAACACACCTCACACTAAATACCCTCCCTATTAAATTAAGCAAGGTGTCTAGTTCCTCTGCTATTGCACCTATCTCCCTGTTGTTTTTGTTGCGTGTAAAGCGAGTCGAGGAATGACTTAGTCATTAGTTCCCCCTGTAGCCACCAAGTCAATGAGCAACTCCCTCAAGAACTCATCAGTGAAGTCATTACGCATGAGACAGGTTAGTATCTGTTATTTTATGTGGGCTCCACTCATGCTTTGGAGCTCTACGAGGTTCAGGGGGAAAGTAATGAGCTCCACGATGCCATCAACACTTGCTCTCAGGAAAATGATAAGGGTTGATTTTTTTAAACAAGACGGTGGACTCATCAACAAGCACAGTCATTTTTGATTTGTTGTTAAACATCTTCTGCACAAGTTTTTTCCGCATGTCAGCGGAGATGATCAATTATTTCTCCACACACAGTTTTGCTGTGTAGCAGTCGCCCTATATCTACCCCATTTGCAGCCTGAATGTCTAGAAGACTTTCAAAACCTGTGTACGGCTTATTCTGTTTTGCAACGTAATGTGCCGTGCGAAAAACATTAGAAGTTGACTGAAATGCTGCCTCCTCACTGTTGGTGTTTTAAGTACTTTTTTGGCTGTACCTAGAACCCTAGTGGCCTCCTAGTGTTCAATGCTGTTTTTCTGCTCGTCGATTCTATGTGAGTCTCTTTCGTTTTACCACAGGGTGCTATTTTGCAGTCAGCACTGCAATGTTGACACCCCTGGCAGAAAACAATTTGGAGCCTGCAGCTCAAGGCAGGTCGCGCAGCCCATTTTCCCCTCCGACGCAGAGAGCCATGTGTTTTTCTTCTTGAACTGCTCATATTGGGTACATGAACAGATGGGAATACCTGGGTACTGTTCATCCCCTTGCTATTTTCATTGGTTCCCTCTGTGTCTACTATTTACAGCATCCGCACTGCTAGTTGCCCTAGATGTGTTTCCCACCACAAAAGCAGCCCGCTCTTCCTGCTCCATCCCCACCGTGGCCAATAACAGTCCCTCTGTCCCTCCACCGGTGGTTGCCTCTTCATGCTGCACTCTGGATCTCTTGTTTGAGGATGACGATGGGCCATCACCGCCTCCTCGCTTCAGCATTTCTAAAATGCTTCCTTGCATTGTAGCCTGCTGCCTGCTTTATTATATAAAATGTTAATAATAGCCTAATAGCTATTAGCATATTAACTAGCTAGCCCAGGTGAGCGAAGAAGCCGGCCACATGGCACTGCAACTGGACAGCCCTTTCTATTGGACAATACACATACAAATATGGTTTCATTACTGATATGAACTTAATGGGGAATTAAGATAGGTGGGACTGTATTTTACCTTTACTTTACTAGGCAAGTCAGTTAAGAAAATTCTTATTTACAATGACAGCCTAGGAAGGGGGCAGAATGAGAGATTTTTACCTTGTCAGTTCAGGGATTTGATCTAGCAACCTTTCAGTTACTGGACCGACACTCTAACCACTAGGCTACCAGCCACCCATTCATACCATGATGGGAGGTCTGTTCAGCATGGCCCCTACAACCTCTTAGTGCGGAGTCTAAACAATGCCACATAGCCTACTATACTATCAGGTTGCAATAAAGGGCTCTGTATACGAGCAAGTGGAGTTTGCCTGTACGTCTGTAAATATGTTTACTACAAGCTCGACATTAAGGTTAAAACTCCCATGCCCCTCATTCATGACCCAGCTAGCACATTTCGTTCTTTGGAAGTTGTGGGAATGTTTGTTTTTGGTTTCACAATGGTTGGGAAAACGAGTCATACGCTTCGTGACTGGTAAAGTTTTGTTCTGAGAACAGAAGTGAAAATTGTCTGTTCTTGGAATGTTTACCTTTAGGTTTCACTGAGGTTGAGAACATTTTACTCTGGTTCCTTGAACGTTTTCCTGAGAAAACATGTGCCACAGCATCGCAGCAGGCTGCCACAGCCTTTTCTCCTTGCGTATTTACTTTACACAAAGTCGGCATAAATTCAAAGCACATGCACAATTGACACTGCCAGATTGCACACGAGACCAAAATGCATTTTATTGTTTTCATCAGAGCTGAAAATTCGAACCCGGTCTGACCCAAGCCCGGTGAGCTGAAGCCTGAGCCACGGCCTAGTCCGACATCACAGAAAAGTATTGATTTAAACTGTTGTTGAGAACAATGTGGCGGCAGCAGAGTGAGAAAAAAAATATTAATAAAGAAAAAACGCAAAGAGAGGAAAACTCATCTTAGTTATGATCAACTGAATGAAGAAAATATTGGAATAAAGTAGGCTAATGCAATTGAAGGCATGTATCAAATTGTTGCTTATATTGAAACTCCCAAAGTCATATACAACTGTTAAAGCAACAGTTGTGTGTGGGCACCTAAATTATATTTACATCACCGTTTCGGTTGGGACAGCGCCATCACGTTCCTTTGGGATAAATCAAATCAATCAATGTCAGATCTTTGATTTCACAAAATCTCTGTTTGGATGTTTGGTAACAATTAGGCTGGGGAAATGTTAGCTAAGTTGAGGTGAGTGCGAATTGTCATCTTTACTCTAGTTTGCTCATATATTAGCTGATCAGACCATTTTGCTAGCATGTTATACAAGTGGATGTTGCTCATCACTCGCTTTGTAGCCGATCCTACTCCCAACAAAAAGCCCGTGACTTGTCTGATAATCAATCAATGTGGTTTTGTTTAACTGAATCTGTCTGTGTTTGGTAATTGATCTCTGGCTGGACACGTGGAAGTGGTTGCTCCTTTATTTGTTGGCTTGTCTATCACTGATCAGAAACATTTAGCATGCAATAATGTAGCCTAAATAAACTGTATTATTTTTCTAATGACTTACGTAGTAGCCTTCTATAGCCTTATATAAAGCTAAGGCTATTTTCCCATCATCCCAATCCCACTGATACCCAAAATCCTTACTCATGTCTTGCATGAAAATTCCTAACTTTATTCTGTAATCGAATAGGTTGCATTATAAAAGCACGTCTCGCCTATGCATGTCAAAGTACCGCGATAACATTTCACCCGCTTCTCTGTGCTGTATTGTATTGCTGCCCATATGAGAGCGTCGGCAGAGAATCTGTGGTCAACAAACGGTAGGAGAGTAGATATGGATATTTTTTAAACATAGTTGGTCCCCGATAAGATACCTTGATATTTAAACAATTTCCTCTCTTCACCTCCCCGTTATTCATGAGCTGATCTGCTATATGTATAATTATCAACTCAATTTAGCCAAATGGGAGAAATTCTGTCATTTGTTGCAGGTTATCTAGCAAGTTTAGCAACTTTGGCCATTCGACTTTGGTTTGACTGCCGTTACAAAGTTTGCGTTATTCGACAACACTGTGGCCTACTCTGTCCAGATAGCCTAGGCAGGCCGACTGCTGAAATGCACGGAATTCATTGAGGAAAATGATAGCACTCTGAATTCATGATTCGCCTGTTTCTCAATTCACAACGTCATTGGCGATCAAAGTTACTCTACCATTACTAAATATCAGTTCACTTGCTGTGAAATCTTTACATAGTGGCGCAGCAAAGACGTCAAAGCGGTGCAGCAACAATCTTATTTTGGGAGAACCCTAGCATAGTGACCATATCTTGGTTTTAAATGCTTTAAATGAGCGCTTCTGATTTTTGTGGTATTTCCCAGGACTCTCGGGATAAATATGAATTATTCCCGGTATTCAAACGTTGATTTTCATCAAAGATACTGGTCGGTTACACACAAACACACACACAGAGCACTGATTACATTATCAATAGTGGTTATGATTAGCATCGTGGAACCAACCTGATCGCTGCATTCGCCATTATATTTCACTTCAGATATCATGATACTGATATCAAACAAGCTAAGTGCCAGTATAGAGACAAAGTAGAGTAGCAATTCAACAGCTCAGACACAAGAGGTATGTGGCAGGGTCTACAGTCAATCACGGATTACAAAAAGAAAACCAGCCCCGTCGCGGACCAGGATGTCTTGCTCCCAGACAGACTAAATAACTTTTTTGCTCACTTTGAAGACAATACAGTGCCACTGACACGGCCCGCTACCAAAACCTGTGGGCTCTCCTTCACTGCAGCCGAGGTGAGTAAAACATTTAAACGTGTTAACCCTCGCAAGGCTGCAGGCCCAGACGCCATTCCCAGCCGCGTCCTCAGAGCATGCGCAGACCAGCTGGCTGGTGTGTTTAAGGACATATTCAATCAATCCTTATCCCAGTCTGCTGTTCCCACATGCTTCAAGAGGGCCACCATTGTTCCTGTTCCCAAGAAAGCTAAGGTAACTGAGCTAAACGACTACCGCCCCGTAGCACTCACGTCCGTCATCATGAAGTGCTTTGAGAGACTAGTCAAGGACCATATCACCTCCACCCTACCTGACACCCTAGACCCACTCCAATTTGCTTACCGACCCAATAGGTCCACAGACGACGCAATCGCAACCACACTGCACACTGCCCTAACCCATCTGGACAAGAGGAATACCTATGTGAGAATGCTGTTCATCGACTACAGCTCAGCATTTGACACCATAGTACCCTCCAAACTCGTCATCAAGCTCGAGACCCTGGGTCTCGACCCCGCCCTGTGCAACTGGGTCCTGGACTTCCTGACGGGCCGCCCCCAGGTGGTGAGGGTAGGTAACAACATCTCCACCCCGCTGATCCTCAACACTGGGGCCCCACAAGGGTGCGTTCTGAGCCCTCTCCTGTACTCCCTGTTCACCCACGACTGCGTGGCCATGCACACCTCCAACTCAATCATCAAGTTTGCGGACGACACTACGACGAGACGGCCTACAGGGAGGAGGTGAGGGCCCTCGGAGTGTGGTGTCAGGAAAATAACCTCACACTCAATGTCAACAAAACAAAGGAGATGATTGTGGACTTCAGAAAACAGCAGAGGGAGCACCCCCCTATCCACATCGACGGGATAGTAGTGGAGAAGGTGGAAAGTTTTAAGTTCCTCGGTGTACACATCACGGACAAACTGAATTGGTCCACCCACACAGACAGCGTTGTGAAGAAGGCGCAGCAGCGCCTCTTCAACCTCAGGAGGCTGAAGAAATTCGGCTTGTCACCAAAAGCACTCACAAACTTCTACAGATGCACAATCGAGAGCATCCTGTCGGGCTGTATCACCGCCTGGTACGGCAACTGCTCCGCCCACAACCGTAAGGCTCTCCAGAGGGTAGTGAGGTCTGCACAACGCATCACCGGGGGCAAACTACCTGCCCTCCAGGACACCTACACCACCCGATGTCACAGGAAGGCCATAAAGATCATCAAGGACAACAACCACCCGAGCCACTGCCTGTTCACCCCGCTATCATCCAGAAGGTGAGGTCAGTACAGGTGCATCAAAGCAGGGACCGAGAGACTGAAAAACAGCTTCTATCTCAAGGCCATCAGACTGTAAAACAGCCACCACTAACATTTAGTGGCCGCTGCCAACATACTGACTCAACTCCAGCCATTTTAATAATGGGAATTGATGGAAATTATGGAAAAATGTATCACTAGCCACTGTAAACAATGCCACTTAATATAATGTTTACATACCCTACATTACTCATCTCATATGTATATACTCTACTCTATATCATCTACTGCATCTTGCCATCTTTATGTAATACATGTATCACTAGCCACTTTAAACTATGCCACTTTATGTTTATATACCCTACATTACTCATCTCATATGTATAGACTGTACACTATACCATCTACTGCATCTTGCCTATGCCGTTCTGTACCATCACTCATTCATATATCTTTATGTACATATTCTTTATCCCTTTACACTTGTGTGTATAAGGTAGTAGTTGTGGAATTGTTAGGTTAGATCACTTGTTGGTTATTACTGCATTGTCGGAACTAGAAGCACAAGCATTTCGCTACACTCGCATTAACATCTGCTAACCATGTGTATGTGACAAATAAAATTTGATTTGATTTGATTTACTGTATGTGAAGTGATATAGAATGGTAAACGTAGTGATCAGGCTGGTTCCACCAGGCTACGTAGGTTAAGGTGAATTGGACAAAACGCAAAACTGTTTTGGTCAAGTATCACCAACCTGATTCAAGTATTCTCCCTCTTCCATTTATAGGAATGCTCACAGCGAGATCATGTTTGTTTGATCCTGAGGGTCTCCTTGCTGGTCTTCTCTATGTTGCATGTTTGGCTGCAAACTGGACTATCTCTCGAACAACTGCAACAGGCAATCCTTATAAACAATGCACTTCTTCATCTTCTGAGGTGGTGTTAACTGGGAGGGCCTGTGACAGGGTGATACAACAGACAGCCAAGTGGTAAATTGCATTTTGTTATGAAGAAAGAAAAAGCTTGTGATTTTAAACCTAACCTTAACCTAATCCACACTGCTAACATTATGCCTAACCCTAACCTTAAATTAAGACCAAAAAGCACATTTTTGTTTTCATGAATTTTGACAATATAGACAATTTGGATTTTGTGGCTGTGGTAACTAGTGGAAACCCATATTCTATACAGATGTAGACTGACTGTAGTTCCAGATTGGATTAGATTCAGGCTGGTAATGCCGTTACGGTTTGTTGCTCATAGTGCACTGTATTAGTCAGACTCAGACAGTAGTTAGCTACCACCATAGCTGCATCCATTATTTAGTTTTGCCCTAAACAATACAAAATACACTTGTGTGAGCTACGAACTAATTTACAAATCCGACTTGTAGGCTAACGCTAATGTTAGCTAGCCTGCCTCACTAACATTTTCAAATGATAACGTTACATAACCAGAAGTATATAGACGATACACAATAAACTAAAACATTAGCTAGCCTGACTCGCTAGCTAACATTAGCTACGGCCTCGCTTTATCAAGAGATGGCTACCTACATAACCAGCAACTAAGTTAACCAGAGAGTCAATTATATTCCAGTATCTCTGGTTATACTCACCACCACCGGTCGTTGCACACCAAGCTAGTGTTACTGGTGCAGACTTGGGGGCCAACAAACTCCAAGCACCTATTCCGACCGCATACTAGGATCCTTCGGCAGGGTATGCAAACCATAGAACTTTGGCTGTGGAGGCATGGTAATCCGTATAGGGCCCATGATCCTTTGAACATATTTGGGGGCGATGAAACAACGGAGCCCCGTTCAATGAAGGGATGCGAAGTGGGAGGATTTGCAGAAGGAGGCATGATTTGTTGACATAATTGTAATCCAAACCTGACCTTCATTTACAAAAACTCAGTTTTAGACAAGACTGACTTCATGACCAAATTTATCCTATTTACACTTTGTAGTAAATTTTCACACTAGACTAAATGTTTCTGACTCATATCGCTACCACAAAGGCCGTTTTCAAAGGGATTAGTTGCTTTTTAGAGGCGGACGTTTTTTTAAATAACATCTCCTTTCTACTTAGGCCTAAGTGTAGGCCAACACTCGTTCACTATAGTACTTCGGACAAATCTAAAAGCAGGCTCAATGGAAATATAGGTTAGTAGAAGGAGTTTCCACCATATTGCTTAGGCTACCAATCATTATGTTTCCCGGTCATGGCTGCCATCCCATTGCTGACACGAATGTAGCTAATGGAAACCTGGGTCATGGAGTGAAATTCACTACCCTAGTGGACCAATCATGTTTGGTTCAAATCTGTTACATCCGCTCTCCTTGAGCTGCTGCCACTCCCCCAGTGCTCTCTCCCTCTCTCTCTCTCTCTGTGTGACTGTGTGGGCGGAGACAGGTGTGCTGGAGTCAGAGCAGATCCCCACCAGCTGCAACCTGTTCCATAATCAAGACCTCTATAAATACTCAGTCCTGCCACTTCCACACTGCAAGACCGTAATCTCTGCTCAGTCAGTCTAAGTGTCTAGTCGCTTGTTATAATTTAGATCCTGTTGTGCCTGTTTTCCTTGCCTGACATGGTTTTCCTCTCCGCTACAGTTCTGCCCGCTCTGACTGGTCCCTGTCTCCAGTCCCACGTCTCCTCATCCTGCTACTCTGCCCTGGATTCCCCACTCTACTGCTCCCTTGGATTCCCCTCCGGACCCGCTTACCATGTCCCAACCCCTCTCGCTCCAGCTTCAGCCTCTCGCCTCAGCCTCCTCTCCAGCCTCTTTGATATAAATCAAGGCCGGTCCAGACTGGATCAAATCTGAACCAATCATAGATGTCTTTTTTGGATCAAATCAAGGCCGGTCCAGACGAAATCTGAACCAATCCTAGACACATAAGTTTCACAAGTTTGAATAGCACAGTATAGCACAACACCGTACAGTTTAGTAGAGTAGATTACAGTGGAGTACAATACAGTACAATACAGGATATATTGTAGTCTACTGTGCTCTACTGTACTGTAATCTGCAAAGTTTTACTGTACTATACCGCACTGTCCAAACTTATAAAACATAACTGTCTATGATTGATTCAGATTTCGTCCGGTTTGGACCTGTTCAAATCTGATCCAATCATAGACGTCATTTTTGGGGTCAAATCAAGGCCGGTCCGAACCAAATCTGAACCAATCATAGATGTATTTTTTTCGGTTAAATCAAGGCCGGTCCGAACTGGCTCAAATCTGAACCAATCTAAGATGTCTTTTTTGGGGTCAAATCTGAACCAATCATATATGTATTTTTTTGGGCCAAATTAAGGGCAGTACGGACTGGACTAAATCTGAACCAATCATAGACCTCTATGTTTCCTAAGTTTGAACAGCACAGTATATCACAGTACCGTACAGTACAGCTTAGTTCAGTACATTAGTTTAGTAGAGTAGGGTTAGGGTTACTGTACTCTAATGTACTGTACTGAACTATGTTGTTCTCTACTTTTCTTTACTGTACATTACTGTACCGTACTGTACTCTGCTGTGCTCTACTGTGCTGTACTGTAATCTCCGGTGCTCTACTGTACTATAATGTACTGTACCATACTGTACTGTCCAAAGTTATGAAACATAGCTGTCTATGATTGGTTCAGATTTTGTCCAGTCTGTACTTCATCAATCGGAACCATTCATAGACGCCTATGTTTCAGCCACATCAAGGCCAGCCCGGACCAGACCAAATCTGAACCAATTATAGACGTCTAGATTTGGTCAATATATAGGCTGGTTGGGACCGGACATCTGTGGAGGTTAAAATGAAGGCTGGCCCAGACCAGGTCAAATCAAGGCTGGACCGGATTCAATCGGAAACCTACAGTACCAGTCAAAAGTTTGCACACACCTACTCATTCATTTGTACTATTTTCTACATTGTAGATAAATAATGAAGGCATCAAAACTATGAAATAGCACATATGGAATCATAGCAACCAACAATGTGTTAAATAAATCCAAATATATTTCATATTTGAGTTTCTTCAAAGTAGCCACCCTTTGCCTTGATGACAGCATCGCACACTCTTTTAACCAGGCAAAACAAAATCTGCCAAAATATCACCAAAATGTCTCCTATGAGAGAACGGAACATAGTCAGCCATGTTTACACAAACATCCGGGACGTGTACAGAGCCACCCCCAACCCCCATTTCAGCCAATCAGATCACGTCTCCCTGTTACTACTCCCCGCCTACAAGCAGAAACTCAAGGGGGAGCCACCAACGGAGAGAATAGTGAAATGCTGGACGCAGCGAGCTGATTCAATACTCCAGGACTATTTTGAGAATACGGATTGAAATATGTTCAAGGACTCATCTACCCATGATTCATCCACAACATAACATTGAGGCATAGACATCATCAGTCACAAGTTTCATCAAAACATTTCTTGATGATATTGTACCCACAGAAAAAAAACAGACATACCCCAACCAAAAACCCTGGATGAACTGAGGAATCTGTGCCATGTCGAGAGCCCAAACTGCAGAATTCAACATCAGCAGAGCAAACCCTGATGACAGGGTTGCGCACTCCGGATTCCATTAGGGATGCAAAAAGACAATATAGACTCAAACTGGAATCATAATACAACAGCTCAGAAACATGACACATGTGGCAAGGACTACAGGCCATTATGAACTACAAAGGCATATCCAGCTGTGTGATACCCTCCTCCCTCCCAGATGGGCTCAACACATTCTATGCTCGCTTTGAGGCGACCAACACCGAGCCATCCAGTAGGGTTCCCACTGCTCTCCAAGGCTGACTCTGACGAATATCCTCAAGAGAGTGAATAGTCACAATGCTGCCGGCCTAGATGGCATCCCTGGCCGTGTCCTCAGGGCATGTGCCAATAAGCTGGCAGGCATCAACATGTCCCTATCCCAGGCTGTAGTCCCCACATGCTACAACCACCATCGGTCCAGTGCAGAAGAACACCAAGGTGACATGCTTAAATGACTATCGCCCCATTGTACTCACCGTCAAGTTCAAGTTTTGTTTTATCACATGCACAAGTACAGTGAAATGCTTAAATAAGTTAACCTTCGCAAAAGTGCAGTATCTGATATCGAAAAAGTATAACTAATAAGAAAAATATATATATTCGTTTTAAATCACGAGAAATAAGAGAGGAAGCTTTATACTGGGTCAGTGCAGTACCAAAATGACAATGTGCAGGGATACTGGAGTATTGAGGTAGATATGTACATATAGGCAGAGATTAGGAGAAAGTGACTGGTAGAAGGATACAAAATAATAATAATAATAGTAGTAAACAGTATGGCAGCAGCCAGGTGATAGAAGCTGTTTAAGAGTCTATTGGTCTGAGCCATGATGCACCAGTACCACCTGCCGGACGGGAACATGGAGAACAGTTCATGTCTCGGGTGGATGTAAAAAAAAAAAAAATGTTTGGGCCGCTTTTTCAACATGAAGTGCTTCGAGAGGCTGGTTATGGCCAACGTTAGTCAAGACCCACTTCAAGGACAGCATGCCAGACCCACTGGACCCACTCCAATTCTCCTACCATTCCAGCAGACCCATGGAAGATGCCATTTCCATTGCTATCCACATGGCTTTATCACACCTGGACAAGAGTAACACCTATGTAAGAATGTTGTTCATTGACTAAAGGTCAACATTCAACACCATTGTTCCCTCCAAGCTTGTCACCAAGCTCAGGGCCCTGGGTCTCCAAACCACCCTCACCCTCTGCAACTGGATCCTGGACTTCCTGACAGGCAGGACACATGCTGTGATGATTGGCAACAGTACCTCCCCTACTCTGACTCTCAACACAGGGGCCCCCCAGGGATGTGTCCTCAGCCCACTGCTGTACTCCCTGTTCATGACTGTGTGTGAAGCATGACACAAACACCATCATCAAGTTTGCAGATGACACCACGGTGGTAGGCCTGATCACTGACAACAACAAGTCAGCCTAAAGGGAGGAAGTCAGAGACCTGGCAATGTGGTGCCAAAACAACAGCCAATCTCAATGTCAGCAAAATGAAGGAGTTGATTGTTGACTTCAGGGAGGAGGACATGCCCCGATTTACATCGACGGGACTGCGGTGGAAAGAGTCAACAGCTTCAGGTTCCTTGGACATCACCACACATGGACTGACAACACCACTGCCCTGGTCAAGAGTGTCCTGACCGGCTGCATCATGGCCTGGTATGGAAACTGCTCCGTTCATAACCACAAGGCCCTTCAGAGAATGGTGAAGACTGCCCAGTGCATCGCTGGAGACATCATCAAGGACCCCGATCCCCCCCAGCCACGGACTATTCACTCCGTTACTGTCTGCATTTTAGAGTAGAATGTCCTTTTAAAAAATCAACAGAACTGACCTTCTGTGCACTGACAATCTAATTATTAGCTGTCCAATGATTTATTCTGCCTACTATTTGAACATACTGTATAATAAAACAGTTGATTAAAAAAAAGAACTGAATTTTTCACAGTGCTACAAAAAAGGTATCCTAGTGGGGCATGTTCCCAGCACAGTCAGAATACTTGTGAACATAATAAATTAGCAAGTAAATCAGGGGTGTCAAACTCAATTCCTGGAGGGCTGTGTGTCTACTGGTTTTTGCTATTTCCTTTTAATTTGTGACCAATTAAGACCTAGACAACCAGGTTAGGGTAGTTCCTAACGAATCAATTAATCAACTATATAGGAGGAGTAAAAACGGCAGACACTCGTCCCTCCAGGACTGGAGTTTGACACGTGCAATAACTAAATATATAAATGAATATACTGACGACTCACCACAGTTCTCCTCGTCCGCTTCATTTCCACAGTCATCGACACCGTTGCAGTGCATGAGCTGGGGCAGGCACATGCTCAGGTTGCCACAAGGAAAATATCCTAGGGGGCAGTTCGTCTTCTCCTCTGAGACGTTGAACGAAGTTCCTGCTGAGAATTCAAGAGCCGTGTTTCAATATCAAAGTTGGTGTCTCTCGATGAGGGTAAACACATACTACACTGAACAAAAATATAAACACAACATGTTAAGTATTGGTCCCATGTTTTATGAGCTGAAATAAAAATCTCAGGGATTTTCCATACTTATTTCTTTCAAACTTTGTGAACAAATTTGTTTACATCCCTGTTAGTGAGCATTTCTCCTTTGCCAAGATAATCCATCCACCTGACAGGTATGGAATATCAAGAAGCTGATTGCACAGCATGATCATTACACAGGTGCACATTGTGCTGGGGACAATGCCACAGATGTCTAAAGTTTTGAGGGAGCCTGCAATTGGCACGCTGACTGCATGAATGTCCAACAGAGCTGTTGCTAGAGAATTTAATGTTCATTTCTCTATGATCATTTTTAGAGAAATTGGCAGTACGTCCAACCAGCCTCACAACCGCAGACCACGTTTAACCACTCCAGCTCAGGACCTTCACATCTGGCTTCTTCACCTGCGGGATCGTCTGAGGGGGAGATGTGTGTGTGTGTGTGGGGTGGGGTGGGGGGGGGGGGGGGGGAGTGTTGAAGAGTATTTATGTCTGTAATAAAGCACTTTTGTGGGGAATAAATCATTCTGATTGGCTGGGACTGGCTCCCCAGTGGGTGGGCTCGGGTGCCAAGTGGGTGGGCCTATGCCCCCAAGGCCCACCCATGGCTGCACCCCTGCCCAGATGTGAAATCCATCGATTAGGGCCTAATTCATTTCTTTAATTTGACTTATTTCCTTATATGAACTGTAATTCAGTAAAAACGTTTAAATTGTTGTATATTGCGTTCATATTGTTGTTCAGTATATAAGTGGGGAGTAGGAACACATAACACCACAGATAATGAAAGGTTGACCATTTTTAAAAATGGGTGTATTTCCTGAGTGGGAACACATTTAAATATTAAAGGAGCCCTCTGAAAAATGATACGCGTAAACATCTCACAGTATCGGCCACTCACAGGGAGCTAGCTGTACATAAATCAGTCAGTGAGCTCTGGATGTGTTTTTCCAAAACACTTCAGCGTTTTTCTATCAATGTTTCAATTAGCAGTCAATTATGAACATTTGTGAAACATGAAGTATTAACGGGACTCCCGTGGTGTTCCGTTCACAGAGTTGATTTGTTCAGAGTGTTTATGTGCTCTCTGGAGGATAGGCTAGTTGCATCTGCTTTCATGATAATCAAACTAAACGGGTGCACTTTCACATACAAAGGCCACCCACTGCCTACATGTTCCTGACATATACCTACATATCATACTGTAGTCGGTTATCTGTTTCTGAAGCACACAGGTCTGACTGCTTACGGGCTTGAACCTCAGTTTCCATCCCAATTTCCACAAAATAATCCAAAACCAATGCAACGCTGCTGACTGGTTGAGTGCCTCGATTATGGAATATTAATCCATATTAAAATACTTTATTGTCCATTGGTTAGAACAGAAATGTGTCTTCTACCTTTCCCAACACCCCCACATACACACACACACACACACACACACTGAGAGGCACAGGGTCAGCTGTGGTAAAGCACCCCCGGATGGAGAGCAATTGTGGGGGGTTAAGTGCCTTGGTCAAGGGCACATGGGACAGAGACCAGCAGCTGCCAGTTCAGTTCCATTACCATGTTTTGTGTGGCCCGGACCGGGGCTGCTGGTCTGTCTCTAACCTCTAGGCCTGTGGTCATCAACTAGATTCTGGCCTGGGACCATTTGTTTCTTGAGGGGATGGTCATGGGGCTGGAAGATAATTACAAATATTTTTTAGACTACTAAGTGACTACAAGAATTAATCCCAAACAGATAAAATATTGACTAAAACAATAATTTATTATCTTGCTTAAATATGTATACGATCACATATCACTCTTTGGTACAGATTTCCAAAATTAAAATCACTTGGAGATGAGCACTTTTATTTCCACGACTGATCAAAACTCATTTTCTCATGTCTATCTCTTGACCCTGGTTAGCAATATGTTTTGAACATCGAATCACAAAAAAAAGTTGCAGCGTCGAGTCACAATACATATAGAATCGAGAGAATTGCAATACATATGGTATCGGCACCTAAGTATCGTGATAATATTGTATCGTGTGGTCCCTGGGAATTCCTAGCCCTAGTTGACACATGGTCATCATGGTTTACTGACCAGATAACAATACAAAATAGGACATCTTTCCCAGTTTCCTCGATGTCATCATGAAAAGACATCTTTACCTGGTTATCCAATGCCTCTCCAATCAGAAAATTAAAATGACACATTTTCTCACTGAGATCATGAGCCTGAAGACTACATGAACCCTAAAGCCGGGTGTATAACAGCTGATAGTGACAACGCCGTACTTATTGTAAAGATGAACATGGTTAAGGGCCACGGTAAGTCATTTGCAAACCTAAGGACCTAAGCGCTTTAACAAACCTCAGCCATACACTTAATCACAAAAGTGACATGAGAGAGGGACCTAGAATCACAATCGCTCTAAAGAATTCCCCGCTCAATCACGCAGGGTCTGATGTTGTGTAACACAGTATCAGGAGATGGATTCCAACCATCCATCTGAGCTTATACACAAGCTCACTAAGGAAAACCAGTCTACCGACTGTAAACTATAGCCACTAAGATACCGAGAAGAACTGCAGATCCTTGGATCTGCTGATCTTAGACGAGATACTGAGGAATGTAAACATCTTATCCTATTTACTTTTGTTTTTCGCAGTCTGTGCAGGCTCAGTTTCGCATAGTATCACCTTTGAAGTTCAGATGGGAACAGTAATGGTTGGAATAGTAACTGACTGTAGGACTTACATGTAGCTATTATCAGAACTCCTGCAGAACTAAGTGTTTCTTGCAGTAAAATTATAAACCAAATATACTTTTTGTCTCGGAAGCAGGAGTGAAAAAAATATAAATTAATTTAATCTTAAGAAAATGCGAATGTGCACTTGCAATAAAAAGTTCTGTGTAGCCTAAAATAGACAAAAATTCAAGCAAAATATAGTCTGACGGTTTTTGACTTTTAACCACATAAAATATGCATCCAAAATTAATTGAAATACGATCAGAAACATGGTGGATCGTTTTCACAGTTTTTAATTTCCTTAAAACCAATCAACAAAACTGATTAGGAAATTTAGCATCGGAAAACTGAACGTTTTTAAGCCTCAATTAGATATTTTTCTGCTTATACATTCCAACATTTGGTAGGCTATTTGTTAGTCATCTTGTCATACAATTAGATAAAAGCAGCTTCTCTTCTGTCATTACTTGATGCTCTAGAACAGGGATTCCCAGACTGTGCTAATTTGGTAAAATGGTTGTCTCAGGCAGTTATTGACAGGATGAATTAGCATCAAGTTCACCAAAGTGAAAAACCGCAATTACTGGTAGCAGTTCCGTGGTACTTGGTCAACCCCTTGCCAATGGCTGTTCTGATGAATGCTCGTTCCACATCCCAACGTTTCCAGGGATTAATGGAGCATTAATACTGGGTAGCATTAGCAAGGCTAACTGCTTGGTATCCAATGGAGAGGCCAATCTACTCTATTTGTGTGTTCTTCGACAAATAGGTATTCCCCATCCTTACAGCTGGATAGAAGCTTTAGATAAGATGGAATCATCTCACTGGCAAACCCACTATCCACTATCCCATACTTTACAATGAAGGTACACAGTGGGGTAACGTTGTGTTTAGAGACACCACTTCCCAATGTGTGCCTTCCCTAGAGGCGTGGGTACATTGGGAAGAGCCAATGGCAGTCTTTGCAAATTTCTATTCTGCTGTGGTCAAATGCTGTAAGCAGGAAATTGCCCAGCTATAAAGGATGATGTCATATTGCTTTAGTTTATAAATAGCCTAAAGGATACATTTTTCTTACATCTAAATCTCTACTTTTGATGTAAATGGCATGTTTTAGAAGGATCCAGACACCTTTTTGTGATATCGTTTACCCCAAACAGCAAATCACTTTCTCATACTTGTTCAGCGGTATGGTGGCACTGGAAAAACATGAACAAAAGCTCCAAAAACACCCAAGTACGTCCTTTTAGAAATGGCAAAGCTCTCAATATAGCGTTGCAGGTCTTTAGATGTTGTACACACAAAATTGTGTCATTCCAAACTTTATACGCAATGTTATATGTGTACAACATTGATTGACGTGCATCATTATACAGAGTGCTTTGCCGTTTAGAAAAGAATTGAGATTTGGTTGTACATTTTTTTTTTTTACTTCTCCTTTAGTGTTGACATAGTTAACCTTTAAGCTAATGAGCACAGCTTGTGAAATCTAGCTACTGTACATCTCTCATGATAACCAAAGGGTATGAATAAAGGTTCTTATTTTTCCTGATATACTGTATTATATTATACCAAGTGGTTGACAATGTAACACTGATAAGACATCAGTGAAACACTTTCTCATTTTGTCCTTTCACAGTGGTGTTACATCATTCAGTTCAGTTTTATTCTTCAGACCAAAGGAGCACTTAACCTTCTTAGATTGTCACTGGTATAAAATGTATGGATTATCTTTCGAAACTCATCTCTCATCTTCTCGAAGACAGAACACCTTTCCTGAAGACCTTAAAAAATGATCTGCATGCCTCGCTGGTGCCGAACTTTCCTATTTTACCACCAAAGATGACCAGATGTAGAGATGAGATACATCAATTATCTTTCAGAAGTCATTGCTCATCCTAATAAGAGCTGTTTGTGTGTTTCCTTAACACATCTTGAAACCATCTCTCTTGTGTAACATCTTTCAAAAGAGATTTGCAAAGCTATTTATCTAACATCTGTTCCCACCGTAGCAGGTGATGCAGTGAACGGCCTACGCCAATGTTGTAAAGCCACACAATCATGTCAGTTAAATTGCATGGTTGCACGTGGGCCATGTCATCAACTACAACCTCAAAAGACTCCAGTCTATTCATACTGGCTGACCATCCCGGATAATTGCATTTGACCTCAGCGCATTAAAAGTCCTCTTCACCAGGGATAAAGGTAAATGCCAGTCAAGATAGAATTGTTAACATTGACAACCTTTTTCCAACATTTTCCCTCCTCATATACAGTAGTTGCTCTGAAAAGTTGAAGGGAAAGAGCAATCAATCTGTGTCTCTTGCTAGGGTCAAAAGGGAGATCCACATATTGTTTCCATTTCAAGTACGGGTAATTGACATAAAATATCCACCGCATTTACAGAGCCATGTCATTACAGATGCAGTAGATTCCAGATACAGTATATCATAGAAGCCAAGTTCTATTTGTACATGTCATAGGATGCATTTGCTACAATGTTCCCTTTTTAGTTGGTGGCTGACTATTTGATAGCATTTGGCGTTTAATCCTCTCTGACATCTGCAATCGGCATTCGATATTAATCACATAAATACCACATAATCAGGAAGTCTACCTTCACTTGCCCCTTCTACCCCCTATGGTGTCCAAATTAGGACAGCTTCCCAACTAACTAAAGTCCTAGTCCACTCCAAAAGTTTGACAGGCATTTTCCAATATGTAAAGTGGTCTGATGATGAGATGAGTCCACCTTCCTTGCCATCTGTTGCAATGAAGTTCCAGATCAACCCCAAATGAATGGGAAAGCTGACGCATGGTGACATTTGATAACGTTTGAGGAAAGAAGAAACATCTGACAGTCTGATTTTGGAAAGAAGTAGCACTTTAAATTAGTTTGCATGGGACACTTTAAAAGACATTTGCCTTTCATGTAGCCTGTGTGCTCAATTACTTTTTCATGCCGTTGGATTCTAGCTTGAAATATACTTATTCATGTTACAATACTAGAACGTATTGATTACTTTACATGTATGAGGAATGTATATATTGGGGACAGTGAAGGGTGGATAGAAGCTTGATGTAGGGGAAGTGAAGAACGTTAATATTCTGTTTGAACATGTTATTTTGTTCCTAAAGAGGCAGGAGGGAGGCAAAGGGTAACCGTCTGGTTTCAGTTTCTGATAACGCAGGCCAGCTGCGGAACTAGGGAGAAGCGAGGAATTCAAGTCAACAGTTGAAGTGAGAAGAAACCTCTGGAAGGGGGGCCGGAGGGGCCCAACCCAATGACCCAGTCCTATCTCACATGGATACACTTCCAGGCCCACGGAGGTTCTAGCATCAGGCAGGGCCATGACTACACCAGTGAGAGGAACCAATTACGTTCCTGCCTAGCAACAGAGATCTATTGGCTGTCTAGATGTGTAAGGAGTTGACCCTGCCTCGTAGGAGGTTATAAATACATGTGCTTGTGTGAAGGGCCAGAGCACAAGGTTCCTCTGCGGCTCAGTGCTGGAAAGGGTCCACATTGACAGATGGACTGAGAAACTGATCAACATCAGTGTTAGTCAACATCAGTAGACCGAAATAACTTTGATGTGCATGGATTTTGTACACAGATCAAGAGCTGTTTTTTTGTATTGATTCAGATTTATTTGCCATTGTTAGGTTCTGAACAAACAGAGTAGAACCTCAAACGGACGACTAGGAAAAGCTCAAACTAAGTTTATTCACCCACTGGGTCATACAGCTGCAAAGACAAAAAATATCTCTTGATCTGTGTACAAAATCCATGTAAATGAAAGTTATTTTGGTCTACTGATGTTGACTAACACTGACGTTGATACGTTTCTCAGTCCATCTGTCAATGTGGACCCTTTCCAGCACTGAGCCGCAGAGCAACCTTGTGCTCTGGCTCAAACATTTTCTTGGATGTGTCTTACAATATGTGTAATGCTAATACAGCATGTCGAATTATTGATTTTACTAATCCATATTTGTTTGATATCTGAAAGTGGGGGACAATGTTATTTAAGCATGACTCTCGGGGGCCAACATCTTTGCCTCGCCAATTTGAGTGAAGCACAGTGCAAGACTAAAACGTTTTAGATGTGATGCATGAGCAACAATATGTATCTCTATGGTAGGAGCATCATGAAGGAGATGATTTCTATATCATTGACTCTCTACTGACGGTCATTCCACATCACTATAATGAGGTGAACATTTATTTAAAAAGGTCACATGACCTCAATACTCCCTTTCAAACAAATTGTGGGAAAATACAGTACATTATTTATATGACTGAGACCCGTGGGAATATCTCCAAAATTCATAAACAGAACCACAGCAACCGCAATATCTGAATGCGAAACATCAGCAGCCAGCAGTCATTAAGGCAATACAAATTCCCTTTGCCCCCATATCTATATGCAGGGGGGATAGCAAATCAACATCTGCACAGTGTGTGTTGTTTAACCTTACTTGATTTAAATAGGTGATACGTATTTTAAAAGGTTACTTGATTTAACTAGGTTATGATATGTATTTTCAAAGGGTTATACTGAAGCAATGTTCTCTTTCACTTTACGTGCTCACTGCTCAGTATGCCTGTCCATAATAGTTGGATAATAGAGCACCACAACTCCCACCAGATGTGTCAATTTCATGGTAGCAAATTTTGTCACATGTGCCAAATACAACAGGTGTAGACCTTACAGACTGAAATGCTTACTCACAAGCCCTTAACCAACAATGTGGTTTTAAAAAGTGTTTAAAGTCAAAAATAGATAAGTCAATTTAAAAAAAATAAAAGTAACATATAATTAAAGAACAGCAATAAAATAACAATAGCGAGGCTATACAGGGGGTGCTGGTACAGAGTCAATGTGCGGGGACACCGGTTAGTCGAGGTAATTGAGGTAATATGTACATGTAGGTAGAGTTAAAGTGACTATGCATAGATAATAAACAGAGAGTAGCAGCAGCGTACAAGAGGGGGTGGGGGCAATGCAAATAGTCTTGGTAGCCATTTGATTAGCTGTTCAGGAGTCTTATGGCTTGGGGGTAGAAGCTGTTATCTGTTAAAAAGCCTTTTGAACCTAGACTTGGCGCTCCGGTATCGCTTGCCGTGTGGCAGCACCAGGCGGTTCCGGCTACGGAGAGCGTGACCACACAGTCATCCGGAACAGCTGATGCTCTCATGCATGTTTCAGTGTTACTTGCCTCGAAGCGAGCATAGAAGTAAATTAGCTTGTCTGGTAGGCTCGTGTCACTGGGAAGCTCGCGGCTGTTCCCTTTGTAGTCTGTAATAGTTTGCAAGCCCTTCCACATCCGACGAGCTTCGGAGCCGGTGTAGTATGATTAAATCTTAGTCCTGTATTGACACTTTGCCTGTTTGATGGTTCGTCTGAGGGCATATCAGATTTTCTTATAAGCTTCCGAGTTAGAGTTCTGCTCTTTGAAAGCGGCAGCTCTACCCTTTAGCTCAATACGGATGTTGCCTGTAATCCATGGCTTCTGGTTGGGGTATGTACATACAGTCACTGTGGGGATGATGTAATTGATGCACTTATTGATGAAGCCAGTGACTGACGTGGTGTACTTCTCAATGCCATCAGAAGAATCCCAGAACATATTCCAGTCTGTGCTAGCAAAATAGTCCTGTAGCTTAGCATCTGCTTCATCTGACCACTTTTTTATTGACCGAGTCACTGGTGCTTCCTGCTTTGGTTTTTGCTTGTAAGCAGGAGGATAGAATTATGGTCAGATTTGCCAAATGGAGGGCAAGGGAGAGTGTTGTACTTGTCTCTGTGTGTGGAGTAAAGTTTTTTGGAGTAGAGGTTTTTTCTCTCTGGTTGCACATTTAACAACCTGGTAGAAAGTAGGTAAAACTGATTTAATTTTCCCCGGCCACCAGGAGCCCCGCCTCTGGATGAGCGTTTTCCTGTTTGCTTATGGCCTTATACAGCTCATTGAGTGCGGTCCTAGTGCCAGCATCGGTTTGTGGTGGTAAATAGACAGCTACGAAGAATGTAGATGAAATCTTTCTTGGTAAATAGTGTGGTCTACAGCTTATCATGAGATACTCTACCTCAGGTGAGCAAAACCTTGAGACTTCTTTAGATTTCGTGCAGCAGCTGTTGTTTACAAATATACACAGACCGTCACCCCTTGTCTTACCGGAGACAGCTGTTCTATCCTGCCAAAAAAAGCGTAAAACCAGCAGCTGTATGTTAGGGCTACACTGATCACTTGTGCTTGGCTACAAAATGTATAGGTGTCCCCATAGGCCTAATACTTAAATAGAGGAAATGTGAATATAATCATTATTTTAGCGATGCACGGTAGACGTCCCTCCTAATATAAAGGCCCCCCCATTCAGTTGATGTGAGCTGCTTTACAGCACACTTGCATTAATATGTGTTTATGGATGAGACAGGAATTTATTTATTTATTTAATTTAAACTTTATTTAACTAAGCAAGTCAGTTATGAACAAATTCTTCTTTACAATGATGGCTACGCAGGCCAAACCCTAACCCGGACGACGCTTGGCCAATTGTGCGTCGCCCTATGGGATTCCCTGCTTTCAAATTGGTTGCCTAAATTGGTTTCATTAAATAGGCGTAGGCACTATATTTTTTTTGTATTGCACATTTAATTAAACTGACGCATATATACACTAGCATACGAATGGTGGATTAATAGCCCAGCCTAAGAATTAACTCCTTATTTACGCATTTCTGTCTTCACTGTTCCCCTCTTGCGCAATTCATGCATCTCCTCTGGCATCTCAACTGGCCTCTCTCTCTGCATCCTCTCTCTATTCCTCTTATAGCTCTTGAACAGTTGCCTAGCCCAATACGTGTTCCAGAAATTGCCATTTTTATCAATAAAAAATATATACAATTGAGGAAAGAAGCACCTTGCTCTTGCTTGCTGGATATAAAATAGGCTACAGTGTTCACACAGTGAACTGGCAGGGACATTTGAATGGTGAGAGTTTTCTTGTTGTGATGTGATCATGTTGGCTGGTGGTAAAAATGCAATATAGAAGCCCATCTTGTATGGCAGAAGAAGATGATTTGTTCAAAAATCTAATGTAATCTAATAAGTAATCCAATAAGTAATCTAATAAGGATCTGGTGAGATTTTGTCTGTTTTTCCTTATATGCCTATGGTATGCCTGTGGTATACAGTATGTGTTAATGTATATGCCTTATATGACATACACAATTGAATACATGCTTGTGGCGCATTTACTACAAAGATATGGTCTGAAATATTTGAGGAGAAAAAAAATACAGTATATAATATTATGAGAAACATTTATGTTTTGAGAATGTAACCTCTACAAAATAAATGGTTTCCTTATAGGTTTTACATTGTTATTTATAAGTCAACATATAAAACAACATGACAATTATTAGGGATGGGACTCGCTAGTATCGTGTCAAGGAAACAAAGCACAAAGCGGATTTTACTTCTTTAGGAAAACAGTCCTAATGTTGGAAACAAACATCATTATGTTGTCATCCAGAGTCACAGTTACTTATTTTCCAAGTTAAAGCACACAACATACAGCAGGTTTTTAAAGGACCAAAGAGTTTGGTCTGGAGGGCTGCATTCCTGTAGTACTGAGAGATTAAATGCATTGTTTCGGTTATATAATAACTAATTGACCAACATTTACTTGAATTCTATTTATTTAGTTCTGGGTTTTTGTAAGCCAAACATGCCATTTCTCTAGAGAGAAATCAAATCATTCACCAGATAAATGAAGTCAAGATCTATATTGGGACGCTGGGCTGAAGGGAGTTGTAATTTTCATTAAGCAAATATTCAACCTAGTTCAGTGCAGAAACGTGGTAATTAACTACAGTGACCATATTCTATTGCGCATGTTCTTTTCCGGCTGGGACACAGATGGATAGACTTTTAGCCTGCTATGTTAGGTTAGATACACACAGACTGCATACGATACCACATAAGAGAGGAAGGTACACAACACAACGATGAGAGAGAGATAGAGAGTTTATGAAAGTATGCCTTCTCTACTTTGAAGAACTAGAAAAATGATTTTGTCAGACAGCGCTGCAGTATACTTAGGCAGGCTAGCCTAGTTAAGTATGATGTTTAAGTACAGTATGAGGAGAACCAAAATAACATTATATGGTTGTCTGGCTGGCTGTTACTGCCTGAGCAGAGATGAGATGATGACTTTAAGGAATACAAAATTATAAGGTCGTCATATAAAACTAAATACTGAAATATAATAGTACTTTCCTATTTTTCTATGTGAATCTTAGAGAGAAAATTTCGTATTTTCAATGTTTTGGCATTGCATTTAAAAAGCTCTAATCATTTTAATGTCATTATTTCATAATGGGTTTAATGTTTTTTTTTAAATCATCGAAACCGAAAACCGTGATTCTTTTTTAAATAATCGAAACCGAAACCGAAACCGAACCCACATCAAAAAGCACTTTTCATGCTACGGTGGGGAGTGGGGGTCAGACAGACAACTTTGGGCTGAAAATATTTTTTGTGATCCTTCAGATTATTTCGAAACGGTCGTCTTTCTGCTTTGTATGCTAGCCTACCTATTGTATTAAACGCACATCTTTGTCACATTATTTACACACACTCATTACACTGCCTAGAAATAAATATTGATCACCTATATTTGTTTCCTTCTGAAAATCATCCCACTCTCTAGCTGAAAATGTTTGTAGTCCAGATCTACTCTCTGTTATGAAGCTACATATATATATATTTTAATTTGAGGCTTATTTATTATTATTTTCACGTGCTTTGAGATTCTTTCTGTACTGAAAAGCGCTATAGAAGCTGAATATATTATTATAATATTGTTGTTATGAGACTGAGAAAGTGTTGTAGTTTTAAAGCTAATTTCCTGTCATTCTAAAAAAACAAAAACATTAATGGTTTATGACATGTTCATATGCTATCTGGGGTTTGGGGTTTCACAAAACTCGTGGGGTGTGTACTAAGCCAGTGGTCTGTAGTCTGGATTGGTCCATATGCACAGCAAGGCAATCATATACCATAACAAATGAATTTTCCTGAGTTTTCTTATTTCGTCTTTCAATGTCATAATAGGGCATTTACAAGTAATTTCATCTGTCAAGTGTCCCACAGTATTTCCGATGGCAAGGCTACAGTAAATGATGCATTTAGCTGCGTCTATTGCAATATAGGCTGCACTTATTGCAAGTCTAAGACATTGGATCTAAGCAAACTTCCAGAAAGCCTATCAAAAATAAATGCAAACAATGTCAGAATTGGAGGGGAAAACAGAGACTATACTGTCCTAAACCATAGTCTCAATCAATATTGATACATTTCACATTTAACCAACTTATGTGCAACATATAATTAGAACAAACATACCTGTCATTCCATACATGAGGATCCAAGCGACATAAGCTTGCATGATATTTAACTGTAACAGCAAACACGAGAAAACAGAAGTTTTAGTTTTCTTGCAAGCCCCCAATGCGTAAAAACTGTAGACCAAGAACTGCAGTTACCATGATGGGCTAGGCTACTTGGTAGTTGAGAAATAATGTCAATCAAGATGAGGTTGGTAAGCAAGGTAAGTGGCGTGTCTTGTGCCAGCAGGAGAGAAAACGATTCGCAACTGCTCCAGAGAATCAATTGCCATCAACTGGAGCGCTGAAATCTCCACTGCTACTCTGGGGCGAGTGCGAACCGTTTGTCATCGACAGAGGAAGAGGGAGACAGGGGAGAGCGAGAGAGAGACATTCATATATATATATATATATATATATATATATATATATATATATACAGAGAGAGAGAGAGAGAGCGAGAGAGAGAGAGGAAGATTACAGGCTGTGGCCATACTGTTTGTGTCCGCAGGTAAAACGATGAAAATAGTTTCCATAAATACATTTTTACCACAGCAGTGAAGCATGTTTGATGTAAAAAGTTCCTTGTTAAGGGTAGACTCAGCGATATGATGTAGGTGCAAAAAGTAAACAGCATAGTGGGTCAATTTCCACAATAACTAAGAGCATTGAAGCATGAGGATGAACTTCTTAGCTGTTTTGGTCGTTTACCTTCCATGCTCTAACCAAAAACGTGGCTAATTTTGTCTTAGCTGGAAAGCTGTTTGCTGACAGATGAAAACATAATCGCAGATTTACAAAATATTTGCACCAGGTACAAAGCTGGCGCCTGGTTTTTACAGCAGGGGTTAAAACCTGTTTAGGCCAGGCGTTCCGCTAGCGGAACTCCTCCCACATTCCACTGAAAAGGCAGAGCGCGAAATTCAAAAAATATTTTTGAGAAATATTTAACTTTCACACATTAACAAGTCCAATACAGCAAATGAAAGATACACATCTTGTGAATTCAGTCAACATGTCCGATTTTTTAAATGTATTACAGCAAAAACACCACGTATATTTATGTTAGCTCACCACCAAATACAAAAGAGGACAGACATTTTTCACAGCACCGGTAGCATGCAGGTAGCATGCACAAAGCCAACCTAACTAACCTAGAACCAACCTAACTAACCTAGAAACAACTCCCTCAGATGACAGTCCTATAACATGTTACACAATAAATCTATGTTTTGTTCAAAAAATGTGCATATTTGAGCTATAAATCAGTTTTACATTACTGCTACCATCATAGCTACAGTCAGAAATAGCACGGGAGTAGCCAGAGTAAATACAGACACCAACGTCAACTACCTAATTACTCATCATAAAACATTTCAGAGAAATATATGGTGGATAGCAAATGAAAGACAAAGAACTTGTGAATACAGCCAATATTTCCGATTTCTTAAGTGTTTTACAGCGAAAACACAATATATCGTTATATTAGCTTACTACAATAGCTATCACACAACAGCATTGATTCAAGGCAAACGGTAGCGATAGCACAGTTCGACAGATATATGAAATAGCATCCCAAATTGGGTCCTTATCTTTGTTGATCTTCCATCAGAATGTTGTACAAGGGGTCCTTTGTTCAGAACCGTCTTTGTTTGGATCCAGAACGAACTATTTCCCTCTTGAATTAGCAAGCACACTGGCCGTGCGGCGCTAACCTCTCCTTCTTGAACCAATTCCTCCAACGCATCACGTCTAAAGTCCCGAATAAATTTCAATAATATAATTAAACTATATTGAAAATACATACTTTAGGATGATATTGTGACATGTATCAAATAAAATCGAAGCCGGAGATCATATTCACCTATAACGACGGTTTTCCAGGAGGCGATTCCAGGTCCAACTTCGCGCCTTCCAAATAAAAATAATGGCGGACCTCTCACTCCAAGAGGTTGTATTCAATCCCAGAACGAGATAATCAAGTCATTTCTGCTCTCACTTCCGCATGACACCCAGGGGAAGGTGTATGACGTGTTTCTACAGTCATAAGTGACATGCCCTTTTATAGACAAGCTCTTGACGAGAGACCTCGCTTTTGGAAATCTCACTTCCGGATAGGAAATGGGCTGTAAAAAGAGTTCTGTTTCACTTAGAGAAATAATTAGAACGGTTTCAGAAACTAGAGAGTGTTTTCTATCCAATATTAATAATAATATGCATATTGTACGAGCAAGAATTGAGTACGAGGCCGTTTAAATTGGATACGATTTTCCCCAAAAGTGAAAACAGCACCCCCTGTCCCTAAGAGGTTATTAAAACCCACAATCTGTTTTAATTTACACTTGTCTACAATGCCTTTTTATTTTCCCTATTTGTTCTTCCCCCCGTGTTATATTGCAGAGAAAAAAACAGTATACAACAGGTGCAAACTGTTTCCCTGGGCCATAAGTTTAATATTTCAACCCATTGTGTACAAAATGCTGATAAGACAATGATACTGAAATAGCTTGTGGTCGGGCACAATTCATTTAGAACCAAACAATTATTTGATTAACATCAGAAACAGTGCTGAGCTATGGTTTTCAATTATGCCATTTCTTACACTTCACGCTCTGACATTGATAAGCTTGCTCCAGTTCATTTCTGTAACATTTTTTGTTCAGTTACATACTTGTTGAGTGGCATTGGTGGTGCATGGAAAACTGACGCAGCAAACTAATGTCCTGTAGCAAATTTGGGGGGGTAGACCATCCGGTCCAACACCTTAGAAATTACACCAGGAGGTCCGAACCTCTTGATAAGGTTGCTAGGTGGTGTTAAAGGTAGATACAGTACAGTAGGCCTACATCTGAACAAGGATATACATTACACCATAGATTAACTCAGATTAACTCAGAAAATAAACAAAAAAAGAAACGTCCCTTTTTCAGGGACCTGTCTTTCAAAGATAATTCGTAAAAATCCAAATAACTTCACAGATCTTCATTGTAAAGGGTTTAAACACTGTTTCCCATGATTGTTCAATGAACCATAAACAATTAATGAACATGCACCTGTGGAACGGTCGTTAAGACACTAACAGCTTACAGACGGTAGACAATTAAGGACACAGTTGTGAAAACCTTGAACACTAAAGAGACCTTTCTACTGACTCTGAAAAACACCAAAAGAAAGATGTCCATGGTCCCTTGCTCATCTGCGTGAATGTGCCTTAGGCATGCTGCAAGGAGGCATGAGGACTGCAGATGTGGCCAGGACAATAAATTGCAATGTCCGTACTGTGAGACGCCTAAGACAGCGCTACAAGGAGACAGGACGGACAGCTGATCATCCTCGCAATGGCAGACCACGTGTAACAACACCTGCACAGGATCAGTACATCCGAACATCACATCTGCGGGACAGGTACAGGATGGCAACAACAACTGCCTGAGTTACACCAGGAACGCACAATCCCTCCATCAGTGCTCAGACTGTTCACAATAGGCTGAGAGAGGCTGGACTGAGGGCTTGTAGGCCTGTTGTAAGGAAGGTCCTCACCAGACAACACCGGCAACAACGTCGCCTATGGGCACAAACCCACCATTGGTGGACCAGACAGGACTGGCAAAAAGTGATATTCACTGATGAGTTACAGTTTTGTCTCACTAGGGGTGATGGTCAGATTCGTGTTTATCGTCGAAGGAATGAGCGTTACAATGAGGCCTGTATTCTGGAGCGGGATCGATTTGGAGGTGGAGGGTCCGTCATGGTCTGGGGCGGTGTCACAGCATCATCGGACTGAGCTTGTTGTCATTGCAGGCAATCTCAACGCTGTGCGTTAACAGGGAAGACACCCCCCTCCCTCATGTGGTACCCTTCCTGCAGGCTCATCCTGACATTACCCTCCAGCATGACAGTGCTACCAGCCATACTGCTCATTCTGTGCGTGATTTCCTGTAAGACAGGAATGTCAGTGTTCTGCCATGACCAGCGAAGAGCCCGGATCTGAATCCCATTGAGCACGTCTGGGACCTGTTGGATGGGAGGGCTAGGGCCATTCCCACCAGAAATGTCTGCAAACTTGCAGGTGCCTTGGTGGAAGAGTGGGGTAACATCTCACAGCAAGAACTGCCAAATCTGGTGCAGTCCATGAGGAGGAGATGCACTGCAGTGCTTAATGCAGCTGGTGACCACACCAGATACTGACTGTTACTTTTGATTTTGACCCCACCTTTGTTCAGGGACACATTATTCCATTTCTGTTAGTCACATGTCTGTGGAACTTGTTCAGTTGATGTCTCAGTTGTTGAATCGTGTTATGTTCATACAAGTATTTACACATGTTAAGTTTGCTGAAAATAAACGCAGTTGACAGTGAGAGTACGTTTCTTTTTTTGCTGTGTTTATGTAGAACAAGAGTTGGAGATATATGTGGACAGCACCTTCAATCTTAAAAACAGAAGCTGCTGAACATTGGAGCAAAACTAGATATACTTGTTTTCGTCTTTACTGACAGTGCTAGCCCAGAGCGTGGGAGGCTGACGTGCGAGTGAATGAAGGCTACTTACTCCCCTTCCTCCTTATTAGTATTCTCAACAAAGCTTCAGTCCATCACTCTAATACATCAAACCTGTACTGTATTTACAACCAAAGGACTGCGTGTTACCAAGTCATGAGAGCAGAGTTGGTTAGACATATAGAGTGGCACAATAACATTCTAATGCTGAATTGTAAAATGTGTTGTTTGGAATCTGGATGCTGATTGGTTGATAGCAGGGAGCTATAGCCCCACAATCCCCACATTATACGGGTAATGCCTGTTAACAGCGCTATTAGATTTATCAATGCGCATCCACTGTCCCACAGCCAAGTCAGTCAATTTATAAACTTAATCTTCCCCGGAAAAAAGCGTCTAGACAAAATTTCCCTATGCTACTAAGCTAACATTAGGTTTACAACAGTCGGGGTTTGTCTAAACTCTAAAACGCAATAAGGTCAGGGGCAGGCAGAGTGGTCAGGCAAGCAGGCTCAGAGTCAGGACAGGCAAGGGTCAAAACCAGGAGGATGAGAAAAAGAGAGACAGTGAAAAACAGGAGCTGAGAGAAAACCGATGGTTGCCTTGGCAAACAAGACGAACTGGCACAGACAAACAGAAAACACAGGTATAAATACCCAGGGGATAAGTGGGGAAGATGGGTGACACCTTCCCCAATAAAAAAGAGACATACACTGAGTATATCAAAAATGAGGAACAACTTCCTAATATTGAGTTGCACACCCCCTTTTGCCCTCAGAACAGCCTCACTTTGTCAGGGCATGGACTCTACAAGCTGTCGAAGCGTTCCACAGGGATGCTAGCCCATTTTGACTCCAATGCTTCCCACAGTTGTATCAAGTTGGCTGGATGTCCTTTGGGTGGTGAACCATTCTTGACACACATGGGAAACTGTTGAGCGTGAAAAAAAAACAGCAGCGTTGCAGTTCTTCACCAAAACCGTTGCGCCTGGCACATACTACCGTGCCCCTTTAAAATGCACTTAAATATTTTGTCTTGCCCATTCACCTTCTGAATGACATACATAAACAATCCGTCTCTCAATTGTCTGAAGGCTTAAAAATCCTACTTTAACCTGTCTCCTCCCCTCCATCTACACTGATTGAAGTGGATTTAACCAGGGACATCAAAAAGGGATCATAGCTTTCACCTGGATTCACCTGGTCAGTCTATGTCATGGAAAGAGCAGATGTTCTTAATGTTTTGTACACTCAGTGCATGTGTCTCAATGTAATGTAATCGTGGCTCAATGTAATCACGATATACAATTATTGTTATGTTCAAATACAATCTCTTTTTAGGCTTCGTTGTGGTCAATTTGCAGTGTCCAAATGTATTACATTTACGTTCCGGCCTGACGACCATCCGCTCCGACAAAAATCAGCCCTCAACTAAATCTAGTTGCCTACTCCTGGCCTAGGGGTTTTGGCAGGACAGAGGGATCCATGCCTGCTATCTGCCATGCAGCTTGTGTGTCCATCTTATCATCCTCTCTCCAGCAGCTTCAAAGGTACCTGTGAAATGAGTCTCGTTGCTATGAATTTACATGTCATTTCAAGTGACCGTCATGTGTGTCCTTGTGTCAACCTTTTGCTAGGTTTAACTTCTTAGGAACATTTGGAACATTTGGGGTACCAGGAAGTAAAGTAACACCAGAAAGTGTCATCAAGATTGCGTGTGGTAACCAGAGCTATGATTGATTGAAGTCGAATGTTGATATGGTCCATCAGACATACATTGTCAACATGCTTGTTATATAATCGACAGAAACAAACAATAGGCTACAATGTGAATGGTGTGAACGCAATATTTTTCAGGTGTCTCTCTCAGGCAGTGTAACCAGGCGAGTGGGATTTTTTTGACCCAAGGAAATAGGAATTTGGAGTGTATTCACGGTGCAACTTACTGTAAATCCTGTGAGATAAAAATGTCCACATAGTTTTTTAATTGCAAGGATTCCATAACTCCTATTTTGTCAATTCCAAATTCAGCTTCAGCCCAACTTGAAAGTGTGGGTATTGTCTCGCTCAGCGTCAAACATCAAACATAGGAAATCGAATGAGAAAAGTTGCCTCTCACGCTCTCTCAATAAATAAAAGTGTGATTACAGATTGTAATATATAATACATATTAATTCATAGGAACATATTTGAATTGAAGTGTTTTGATAACAGTTGATATAGGGGAGGCTTAGAGTATTACAGTAAATACCGGTTGGTCTTTGTGCTATGACAATGGCGCTGGGCCACGAAGGCAGTGTCACATGCCACGGCGTGGGCGCTGCCAACCTTGCCAACACAATTGTCTTCTTTTTAGCTCGCCTCATTACTGATTGAGGTCGTGAACTTTTGTGCCGTATCTCATCTGAGGTCACTTGAATTCTCTACCTCTCTTATGTGGGCCATGAGGGCAGTGTCACATGCCACGGCATGGGCGCTGCCAAACTTGCCAACACAATCATTTTCTTTTAAGCTCGCCTCATTACTGATTGGGGTCGTGAACTTTTGTGCGGTATCTCTCGTCTCACAAAACATTGAGTACTGTACATCTGAGGTCGCTTGAATTCTCTACTTCTAGGATATAGCCTAGCTGCAATACAATAAATTGATTTCCATTGCCATTTGGACTCCATATGGCTGCACTGTATTGAGAGTATGTTAAGAATACACTGAAAAGGTTTCTTTTCTTTCTGATAAACCTATGTTGATTGAATTCTAGAATTTTATCCACACAGTCAGTAGAGTAAAGTACTTAAGTAAAAATACTTTTTGGGGTATTTGTACTTTACTTTACTATTTATATTTTTGACAACATTTACTTTTACCTCACAACATTCCGAAAGGAAATAATGTTCTTTTTACTCCATCCATTTTCCCTGACACCCAAAAGTAATCGTTACATTTTTAATGCTTAGCAGAACATAAAATGGTCCAATTCATACACTTATCAAGATAACATCCCTGGTCATCCCTACTGCCTCTAATCTGGCGGACTCACTAAACACAAATCCTTCGTTATCCGTAAATTTAAAAAACAAGACAATTGTTTTGTCTAGTTTGCTTCATATAAGAAATTTTACTTTTACTTTTGATACTGAAGTATATTTAAAACATTTACTCAAGTAGTAATTTACTGGGTGACTTTTACTTTTGCTTGAGTCATTTTCTATTAAGGTATCCATCTTTACTTTTACTTAAGTATGACTACTGGATACTTTTTCCACCACTGAGTCCGTGTCCTTCGGCTCTTTGTATACGTATAGCCAACCACTGAGGGATTCAAGGGATTCAAAGCTGAAGTCTTGACATAGATTAAATTGGCAGTATTTTCATCTTAAAGTTCCAACGCAGCTTGGTCTATTAACCAATTTACCGCATGGTGATGTCAAAACTTTCGCCCTTTCAAAACTGCTGATTAAAAGGTCCTGTGTAGATTGTATTTTCAACCAGAAACGATCAGGAAAAAACACTGATCACATTTATTTTACACTTTTACAGTGCTGTTGTACTACATGATATAAAACAGGAAAATTTTGACTGCACTTTCAATATTCCTTCCCTTTTACTAAGCGGCTCCCCGACCTGCATGAAATTGGACTGGGATTTAAAAAAAAGAAAATACATGGTTTTATTAAACTGGAAAAGTTCCTTAGGTCGGAAATCATACTGTGCCTTGTACTCAAAATGAATGCAGTGTAGCCGTATATTGCTTAAAATAAGGTTGCTTATAGAGTTGTATTTTGACACAACCAGCATTTTAATGATTACCTTCTTACCTGACAATAAAAGCACATGTTCAACTTTAAAAACATTTATGAAAGCAAGTGCCCATTAATGAGATTCTCCGGTACTTTTGTATACTTTTGAGCCGGTAGTTCTAAAAGTAGCACTCATGAGCCAAAAGTGGTCACCGAAAATTGCGTACTACGTCACATATGTGCAGATATGTGCAGCACCTCATTGCTCTCTCTCTTTCACTCTGCTATGTGTTGATCTTGCTAGCTGTCACTCAAATGGCAAGGGGCTGAAGGTCATTGGCTAGAACTCAAAAATCTAGGGGGCTTGGAGCAGCACAGCTTCCGGAAAAAGTCGCTTTCGAGCTAGGGATTTTGTGGCTAATTGATGTACAATTACTCGAATGGTTCTAGGCAACGGGTTTCCACAAAATAAAGTGTGACCGGGAAATGCTGTAAATTAAAAGGACTCTATGTATTTTGAAAGATCAGGTGTTGAAGATTATAATAAATAGGCCAACCGCTTTGATGTCATATAAGCAAGCCAAACACCCGTGAGCACAAATGCGCACTTCAGATTTCCATACAATGACTCTGAGCTGCCGAGGAGAGCCCCTGATGACAACGTGGGCTACATACTCACAGACTCCACTGAGGACGTATACAAGTCATTAGAATGTTTTAACCGTCGCAAGATGACATCCCTAGCCATGCCCGCAGACCAGCTGGCTGTTGTGTTCTTGGACATTTTTCTCTGCCTAGCCCATGCTGCTATACCCACCTGCTTCAAGATGTCCACTATCATCCCCGTGCCCAAGAAAGTGAAAGTAACTGAAGTGAATGACTACCAACCAATAGCACTCACTTCCGTCATCATGGAGTGCTTATAGAAGCTAGTCAAAGACCATATCACCTCGTCCCTCCCCAACACACTCGGACCTAGCCAATTCGCCTATAGCCCTGACAGATCCACAGACGACACGATCGCCATTGCACTGCACACTGCCCTTACCCACCTGGATAAAAGGAATGCATATGTGAGGATGCTGTTCATCGACTACAGCGTGGCCTTTAATACCATAGTGCCCTATAAACTCATTACCAAGCTCACGGCCCTGGGTCTGAACTCCTCCCTATGCAACTGGGTCTTGGACTTCCTGCTTCAGGCAAGGGATCTTTTTTCTCAATTTCCGCCTGACTGACGTGCCCAAAATAAACTGCCTGTTGCTCAGGCCCTGAAGCCAGGATATGCATATAATTGGTACCATTGGAAAGAAGACCCTTTGAAGTATGTAGAAATGTGAAAAATAATGTATGAGACTATAACACAATAGATATGGTAGGAGAAAATCCAAAGAAAAACCAACCAGATTTTTTGTTGTTGTTGAGAGCCCATGCTCTTGCAATGCAAAGTATAGGGTCTAGCTCCCAGTATGCAATTCGTAAAGCTTCAACTGGGTGTCAGCACTCAATGTTCAAGGTTTCAGGCTTGTTCCTTCCAAAACGAGTAAGAATAATGAGTTTTACTACAGGGACACAGTCTTGGAAATGTGTGCATGCGCCGCGAAGAAGAGGAGATGCACCTGCTAATATCGTTTTCCTATTGAACATACTTCTTTGCGTGTGAAATATTTTAGTTTGATTACATTTTAGGGTATCTGAGGACTCAATAGAAACATATTTTGACTTGTTTTAACAAAGTTTATATGTAGATTTTTGCATTCCTTTCTCTGCATGTTGAACAAGTGGATAACTCAAATCGATGGTGCCAACTAAACAGACTTTTTGGGATATAAAGAAGGATTTCATCTAACAAAACGACACTACATGTTACATGTGGGGCGCCGTCCTCAAACAATCGCATGGCATGCTTTCGCTGTAATGAGAACAGTAAATCGGACAGTGCAGTTAGATTAACAAGAATTTAAGCTTTCAACCGATATAAGACACTTGTATGTACATAAATGTTTAATATCCATAATTTTTATGATTATTTATTTGAATTGCGTGCCCTCCAGGTTCACCGGAAGTTGTCCCGCTAGCGGGACGTCTAGCCCAAACTGGGTCCTGGACTTCCTGACGGGCTGCACCCAGGTGGCAAAGTAAGCAACATTACCTGCTTGACACTGATTCTCAACATGGGTGCCCCACAAGGGTGCGTCATCATTCCCCGCCTGTGTTTCCTGTACTGTATACCCATGACTGCGTGGCCTCACACCAATTCCATAATCAAGTTTTCTGATGACTCAACAGTAGTAGGCCTGATTACCAACAACAACGAGACCGCCTAAAGGGAGAAGGTACGCACTCTGACGACGTGGATCCAGGTAAACAACCTCTCCCTCAACGTCAACAAAACAAAGGAGCTGACTGTGGACTTCAGCAGGAACCAGGAGGAATGCCGTGAAGACGGTCAACAACTTCAAATTCCTCAGAGTACACATCTCAGAGAAGTTGAAATGGTCTAACCACACAGACACTGTACTGAAGAAGGCACGACAGTGACTCTTCAACCTCAGGATGCTGAAAAAATTTGGCCTCTCCCTGAGGGCCTTCACAGGGACCTACAGAAGCACCACCATCGAGAGCATACTGTCGGGCTGCATCACAGTCTGGTATGGCAACTCCACCGCCGCGGACTGCAAGGCGCTTCAGAGAGTGATACGTGCAGCCCCTACGCACCATTGGGTTCACAGTGCCTGCCCTACAGGACACCTACAACACCAGCAAGGACAAGAAGAGCATTAGGGACCCCAGCCCCCCAAGCCATGCCCTGTTCTCCCCCTCCTCAATCACTCAGACGCGGGCAGTACTGGAGCATCATGGCAAAAACGGGAAGACTGGCAGATAGTTTTTACCCTCAGACCATCAGGCTGTTGAATAACCATCACTAGTCAGCTACCTCCTGGTTTTGCAACAGCGAGTGCCAATTGAATGCATGCTTAACAAAAATATTTGAGTTGTTAAAGCATTTCTAGCATGTGTATCTATGGGTAACAGGATTGATGTGTTATGCTCGACCTGCTCCGTTTTCCACCACAAAACTGTCAAAAATAGTCTTTGTTCATATACAAAATCAGTTTTATTGAATTATTCATATGGTCTATATTAAAGGGAACTTAATTTCATATAACAGGCTTTTAATTAAATTCAAAACTGGTGCACAATTTCTACTACATATATCTACATATATTTTGCACCCCCCACACCTGCACATTTAGGAGGAAGCATCATTGTTCATAATGGTGATAGCCCCTTGGACGAAACCCCTCCTGAAAGCGTGCAGTGCGGCATTTAATACCTCTGGCCTGATGAGAAGATCAAAGCAGTGATTGGGTGGATGGTCTGACCTGGAGATCATTTGGCAGGCTTTGTGCTGGGTAGCACGTTCATTCAGCAGGGAGAGTTTGGGAGTGGGGAGTCCGATTTTGGAAATCTATTTTTAACAATCTTTGTCAAACACAGGTGTATCTCTTCTTTGAAACTTATCCAGTGGCAACCAGAGCTAATCAAGAATGAATGATCAGGTCATGCCACTCACACACACACACCTCTCAATATCGGCATATTCATATTTGTAAGATGGGCCTGGGATATGTAACCCCTAGAGGAAAGGGTTGATGGTAGGAAAAGGAGACCTAATTCAATTGAACTGAATTAATTGCTGAATTATATTATTTTCTACTTTAGTATGGAGTGGCTGATGGTAGAACACCTGATTATTTCATTTGAGTAAACGGTGAATTGTATTATATTCTACTTTAGTATGTAGAAAACCTGATTATTAGGTTTTTAAGTAATTGCTTAATAGTGTTATTTTGTAAGTTAGTGGAAAGACTCATAAGGCTTAAATACAAGTTCTACAATCATAGCCACAGGAAGTAGAAACATCTGAATAATAATATATTGTTTATAAAAAAATAAAAAAATAAAAATATCACAAAAGTAGTACCTTTATTAGTCCTGTATTAGCAGACCTGTATAGCCTTCTGTAGCACAGGCAATTTTTTGGTTGCTGTTGAAAAATGTATATTTTCACAAAAGTAGTGTACTGGGTCTTTACTAGTCCTGTATTAGTGGAACGATATAGCCGTCTGTAGCACGGGCACCCCCACCCCCAAACATCTTCCTCGTCTATGTCTACAATACAACACAAAACAAACGCACACATGCCTAAGGGGATAAGTATGATTGGCACATGACTCAATTATTAGTCATTGATCTTATCAATAAAAGCTCTGTAAGCCTCCGGGACTTAAATGTTGCAGAATACTAATCTACCTTAAAACTAAATAACAAGTGAACGCAGCAGTATTTTGACCTTTAGGACGATTTCCCAAGTTTACTTTGTAATGAACTCTCAAGGGCAGTAAGTACATTAAAGAATGGTGTGTAACAGAGACGTTCTTTCCGTGCGTAAAGATCAGCCGTTTTACCTCTAATATTGACACATTATTAATCATAGGAAAGGGAGCACGCTCCATTCTTCGTCTGAATGTGAATAAGACATAGACTGCGTAATAAGAACTGAAATGACAAATTCCATTGGAATTTTCAGTTAATTAAAAGAGTAGGAGTGAAGGGTCAGGGCAATGTTTATTATCATCAATAAAGCTTATACTCACTTGTTTTTCCCAGCTATAGTGTGGAGTTTCTTAGGATGCTAGCTACTCTTTGTATTCTACAGGAGTGGTTGCCAAGTTTTTTGACACATAAAGCCTTTTGAAAATTCCTGTCCCCCCCCAAATTAACCAAACAATACGTACTGTATACCCCCAGCCCAGACAGGCTAAGCCTTGACCCAGAAGGAATTGGTTGCAACTAAGTCCCAATTTTGGAAAGACTGTTTTGCAGTGCACAGATAACACCAAACTACTGTCCATAGGATAAGTGCAAACGGTGCAGTGCTGTTCACTAGTCCCAATTCCGATACATTATTTTTTGACATATTTTGACGTTATCTCCCAACAGTACTTTGGTTCAGTGTGCGCATTGACAGACAAAAAACATAGTATTTATCAGGAGTCGACTGTCCTCTAGCAGAGGAAGATTGACATCTCCATCTCAACAAGGGGGATTACGGTTGTGGCGTCCTGCAAAATGATCATGTTGAACAGGAAACAGGCTTTGCTGAATTCTCACCATTATAAACTTAAAGGAGTTGTTCACTATTTTACAACTTAATGTTAGATTATACCTCACTCTGAAAGTTGTCTATTGGCCAGGATAAACTTTTATCCATGGTTCAGTTTTCTTTAAACAGCCATTAAAAACTTCAGCTAACTTTAGCAACTATTTACATTTGACATTTTAGTAATTTAGCAGACACTCTTATCCAGAGTGATTTACAGTGCATTCATCTTAAGATAACTAGGTGGAACAACCACATATTACATTTTTTCCTAAATAATGTAGCTATCAGCAATGTCAAAGCCAGTAAGTGTGGTAAAAAGTAAAGTGCGAGTGTTAGTTGACGAAAGGCATTTTTATTTCATGTTTTTGGTGGGGGCGGGGGAGGGGTGAGAAGGGGGTGAGAGGGGGAGTGCTGTGACATTATTTAAGATGCTATTTGAAGAGGTACAGTTTCAGATGTTTTCGGAAGATGGGCAGAGACTCTGCTGTCCTACCTTCAGGGGGAAGCTCATTCTACCATTAGGTTCTGGATAAGTTGCAGGGGTTTTATGGCACAAGCGGGGAGCCCAGGCAACAGTGAATTTCCACAGTCCAGACGGGAGATGACAAGTTCCTGGATTAGGACCTGCGCCGCTTCCTGTGTGAGGTAGGGTCCTCTTCTACGGATGTTGCAGAGCATGAATCTGCAGGAGCGAGTCACTGCTTTGACATTTAGAGAGAATGACAGGGTGTTGTCCAGCGTCACGCCAAGGTTCTTCGCCCTCTGGGAGGGGGACACCGTGGAGTTGTCAACTGTGATGGAGAGGTCTTGGAGTGGGTAGGCCTTCCCCGGGAGAAGAGCAGCTCCGTCTTGTCGAGGTTGAGTTTGATCTGGTGGACCGACATCCAAGTTGAGATATTTGCCAGGCACGCAGAGATGCATGTCACCACCTAGCGGGAGAAGGAGAAAAGTAGTTACGTGTCATCTGCATAGCAATGATAGGAGAGACCACGTGAGGATATGACACAGCGGAATGACTTAGTGTATAGAGAGAAGAGGAGAGGGCCTAAAACGGAGCGCTGGGGGACACCAGTAGTGAGAGCACGTAGTGCAGAAACACAGCCTCTCCACGTCACCTGGTTGCGGCGTGCAAGGTAGGATGTAATCCAATAGTGTGCAGAGCCTAAGATGCCCAGCCCTGAGAGGGTGGAGAAGAGGATCTGATGGTCCACTGTGTCGAAGGCAGCGGATAGATCTCGGAGGATGAGAACAGAGGAAAGAGACTCAGTATTGGCAGTGCGGAGAGCCTCCATGACACAGAGAAGAGCAGGCTCGGTTGAGTGACCCATCTTGAAGCCTGACTGGTTAGGGTCAAGAAAATCGTTCTGAGAGAGATAGCGAGAGTTGGTCAGAGACAGCCCGCTCAAGTTTTTTGGAAAGAAATGAAAGAAGGGATACCGGTTTGTAGTTTTTGTCGTCAGTAGGGTTGAGTGTTGGTTCCTGAGGAGGGGAGTGACTTGGGCCATTTTGATGTCAGTGGGGACGCAGCCAGTGGTCAGGGATGAGTTGATGAGGGAAGTCAGGAATGTAAAATGGTCTCCAGAGATGGTCTGAAGAAGGGAGGAGTGGGCAGGTTGTCCCAACCACAAGCTCATAGTCAATGGAAGTGATGGTGTTTTCATTCTTCATTTACTTTATCAGGGAGTCATACTGGGACCAAGGTCTCTTTTACAGATGAGCCCTGAATTACATAAATTCACACATCAATATAAATACAAAATGCAAGTAGAAAGAAAAACATGGTCATAAAAAAAAAACCATATTCATCAGTAATAAGGTCCTCAATCAGCTTTCTGATTTGCCCTAGAGGCACCAACACATCAAATGTAAGAACATTGTGAAGATTGTTCCACATAGTAAAAGCTGATTTACCTAACTCCGTAGAGGCCAAAGGAATTTCCATAGTTAACCATCCCTGAGACCAGGTGTGGTAACTCGTACGTCTAAAGTTTAGTAAAGATTTTAGGTACGGTGGGATTTTTTGTGAAAGGGCTTTATCAATGAAACCATAGCAATGTATCAACCTACGTGACATCAAATTGGGCCAACCAACTTTCTGGAAGAGAAAGCAGTCATGAGTACAAACATTTTCGCCCATAATAAAGTGCATCTAACGGCTTTAATGAAGTGGCAGCTGCATTCATATTTATGATGTCGTCATAGTCACTGTTAGGAAAGTCGACTGAATAATCTGCAGGACCAATAGAAGAAACCCATTTTTATTACCAGCTTCTTTACTAACTCATCAATATGCTTTTTAAAAGACAGCTTTTCATCTATCCAGATACCCAGATATTTGTAAGCAGGGACAAAATACATAAGCTTAAATCATCAGAGTTATTTTTTTGCGCTCCAGAGAACAACATATACTTAGTTTTACTTGCATTCAATACTAATTTCAGGTCAATAAAGTTTTTCTGTAATACAATGAAAGCAGACTGTAGTTCAGATAGAGCTTGGTCAACCGTGGGAGCAATAGTATACACAACAGTATCATCAGCATACAAGTGCAGGTTACAGTTTTTCACAGACAAGTCGATATTGTTAATGTAAACAGTAAAAAGTACAGGACCCAGAATCGACCCCTGTGGGACACCTTTCGTTATATCCAGGAAACCTGATTTAACACCATCATTAGATACACATTGAGTTGTATATGTCGTGTCTTTGCTATCGTTAAATTGAAGACTTATAGTTTTTATAAAAGATTCCTGTAATTAGGGATTACGCTATCACTTGAGTAATAACGTAACTAATTAACTATGAATTCGAGGGCACCAGGGAAAGTTATTAGATTACAAAGTTATAATTTCCCAATATAACCTTTCAGATATTTTCATATCTGATCAATAGTCTTCTAATTAATGATTTATTTACTCTACCTCACGTTAGTCTCATTCCAAACGTCGTAAATTGTTGATTATCTGCACGAACCCAGTCTTCACTATGAGTCATCCATACATCAATTGTCTTAAATCATTTATTTATTACTAACTAATTAATTCACAGAAATGCATAAACAAACAAACAAACAAGCTTAAAATAGTTACATGAAATGATGGGAGCAATATGCCCTAGTGGGCTGAACCGGCATGGCAGCTTGTTAGACAAAGGGAAAATGGCGGTTCGACTAAGAATTCATTACAGAGTTCATAATTATAACAATTGACATGCTAATCCTTTACACATGAACGCTCACTCATTCGGGAACAATTGCAATCAATATATATATAGTTACGCTCGGTGTGTGTGTGTCTTGATCGGTGGAGAGAAGTTCGTTTTGTTGGAGCTCCTTCTGTCGTAGTTATTGTGGATTGTTCAGAGTGACATTCGTTATAGAATGCTTGTTTCGGCGGTTGTCTTTCTTCGCGTTCAATGATACCGAATTCCTAGCTGCAGACTAGTAGTCAATATCAAAGACTTGTTATGATTCGTATAAGAGTTTTAACCACGTGATATGGTTAAAGATTCAGCAATTATACTCAACCTTCGTTCTCCTCCTTGGAGGATAAACATGGTCTCCATGGTAATTTCTTAGAGTTGGCTTTTATTCAGATAGCAGAGAGGGGTGGTCCCATGGTCTCTGACCCAACTGGCTCAGGGCGGTCCTTGGATTTAGTTCAAATACAACAGGGATTTGTATTTTCCTTCATTAAACAGTTCAAAATCATATTACACAATTATACAAACAGTATCATACTCACTCATTCATTTTTATACAACAAACAGGTGTAAACCTCATATCTGAGGTTATTATATAAACAGCGGTATGGTAATGTGGTCCCACAGTCTCTCCTGAGTTTCCCACATGGGGACAAATGGACATGTTAATAGCTGGGATCTTCACCGATCTTTCCTACTTTTGCAGGAACATGAAATATGTTCGTACCTCAAGTTCTGTGAGGTGGAAGAGAATTCCTTTGTCCTGAAAGTTTACCCTCTGTCTATAATACTGTTGGCCATGAGGAGATTCTCAGGAATTTACGACATCTCTCTGTGATCACCGCATGGGTTGTGGTAGGAAAGGGAGAGGCAGGGAGAGGGGGATGGGGTTTGCAGTACCCAAGCAGGCAACATCATGACATATCTGTCATGTAATTTTTAAACCAGTTACATGCAGCCTGTTCTAGGCCAATTGAGGAAAGCCTCTGAATTAGCAGTGAGTGATCAACAGTATCGAAAGCCATTGACAGGTCAAGGAAGAGGGCAGCACAATGGTGCCCTTTATTCATTTAGTTAACCATATAATTTATAACTAGGGTGCAGCAGAGATAGTGCTATAACCTGGTCTAAATCCCGACTGATGTACATTTAGAATACATTTCAAAGATAAGAAAGATCTTAGCTGAGAATTAATCAAGGATTAAAATATTTTAGCTAGGCAAGAAAGTTTACAAATAGGGCAATAATTATTTAGGTCACAAGGGTCACCACCTTTGTGAAGGGGGAGTACATGGGCCACCTTCCAACCCTTGGGGATAGTACCAGATATAATCATCAGGTAAAAAATATGGGTTACTGATTCAGAAATCAGTGGGGCAGAGAGCTGCAGCAAAAATGGATCAGCCCCAGTGGATTATTAGTAAGAATTTTATCAATCAATGCGAAGTTGCTAGGGTTTTTCACATTTATCCGTGTGAGTTTTGAGATCAATTGAGTCCGATTAAAATTGATCCGAGGCCGGGACAGCCAATCCAGATTCAAATCCCCTAAAATGACCAACTTCGGGGACAAAAAAGATGTTTAACACTCGGATATTGCACCAATAGTTACAAATAAATGTGTATTCTGATTCATGGACACATTTACAACCAGGAGCTCAAGTTTATTGCAATCAGAAATATTTAAAGATTGGGACACCATAAAATTAGATCTTACATATATGGCCACTCCTCCCCCTTTCTCTAATCTGTTACATCTAAATACATAAAAATAATTTACTTCAAAGTCTTTATCAGATACAGAACCATTTAACCATGTTTCCGAGAGAACCAGAATGTCAGTTCTGTCTTGGGGATGGGAGTAACGAGGGTAACCAAAACTAGCCTGGGAGGGAGGTTGTGGGGGGAATATAGGAGGGTGGTGCGGAGGGCAGTGTGGCTGGCGAAGCTCCAAACTCTCAGGGCTGATGATGTGAATGATACATGGTGTGGACTGCATCATTTGGTGCACGCACTACCCTCAAATGTGTTTTGCCAGACCCTAGGGTAGTGGTCGGTGCTGTGTAGAGCTGGGCTGAGTTGAGGTGGGCCTGGTCTGGTAGAGCTGTGCTGTGAAGGGCCAGGTCTGGCAGAGCTGTGCTGTGATGGGCCGGGTCAGGTGGAGATATTCTGTGATGGGCCGGGTCTAGTGGAGCTGTGCTGAGGTGGCCGGGTCAGGTGGAGATGTTCTGTGATGGGCCGGGTCTGGTTGAGCTGTGCTGTGATGGGCCGGGTCAGGTGGAGCTGTGCTGTGATGGGCTGGGTCTGGTGGAGCTGTGCTGTGATGGGCCAGGGTTACGTGAGCTTGTTTTTTTATAAATGGCCAAAAGGCTGTTTATTAAAGAGAACTGAACCATGGGTTACAGTTTCTCTTGGCCAATAGATAACTTTCAGGGTGAGAAAAAAATCTAACATCAAGTTGTAAAATAGTGAACTACTCCATTAAGACAATATGAAAAGTTGCTTTAAGTTTGTTGTGGAGTTTTATGGAGAAATCTCATTGGGATTTGTCAACTGGATTACTTTTTGAAGCTCTTTCTGACTTTTTCCAACAGGCCATGACAGCTGACATGTCACTGTTGACACATGTAAGCAACAATGATGGATGAAAACACAGAATGCTCTCTCTGTCTCTCACTCTAGCTGTTCTTTGACCTCTCTCTCTCTCTCTCTCTCTCTCTGCTCTTTGAAACCGCCTTTTCAGCTGGAGCTGCATGGCAATCAAACAGAATGTATGGAGACAGAGGACACGTCTGTCTGACATACATCAAAAAGCATCTGAAAGCAGAGGGCGGGGAGTGGCGTTTGTCTTGTCAAAACATTTATAACAAAGGAAGTAATAACACAGTTCGGATTGGGGGGCTGGCACTCAAAGTGCTGGGTTCTGCCAGACCTTTGTGACCACACAGTCCTCACAAATAAAGGTTGGCACATGTCCAGTGCTGTTGTGCTGTTCTTGGAACACAGCCACTTTTGAGGAGCATGGATGGTTCTTGGAGCATGACCACAACAAAAAAGAAGAGTGTCCTTTGTTTGTTGTGTACTGGATCGTTGAGCAATCTGTATTGGAAATGACACACACTATGTAAAAGATGGTATGAGTGTTGGACATGCATAGAAAGACACATTTTACCACTGACTGTAAAATGTTTACCACTGTACATATTTACTACTGAATAATTATATCCATTTCTCACCTGGGTTTGCAGTAATTTTGCAAAAGTGTCAACTTTATCTGTAGTGTATAAGGTTAAAATTAAGTTATGTGGTATTCACTACTCATCTGTTTTCTTTGTCTTTATAAAATCTTCTGTGATATGCAGTTTGTTTGCTATGATAAGGATTCATGTGAGAGGGTTTATATTTGTATTGGTGACAATGTTGGTTTGCTTCTCAAGGTTTTAGGATTTGGGCTTTGGCATCTATCATCTTAATTTTCTAAAATATGTTGAAGAATCAACTGATGTGTGACAGACACTCAGTGCCAAGGCTGCATAGAGGTGTAATGTCACGCCCTGACCAACCAAAATAGAGACATAAAAAGGATCTCTAAGGTCAGGGTGTGACATTACACCTCTATGCAGCCTTGGCACTGAGTGTCTGTCACACATCAGTTGATGTGAGTTTGTGAGTGAGTTTGGGTGGGCATTCTATGTCTGGTGTTCTATGTTGTTCTATGTTTTGTATTTGTATTTCTATGTCTTTGGCCTGGTATGGTTCCCAATCAGAGGCAGCTGTCTATCGTTGTCTCTGATTGAGAACCATATTTAGGTAGCCTGTTCCCACCTGTGTTTGTGGGTAGTTATTTTCTGTTTAGTGTTTGTATCACCTGTCAGAACTGTTTCGGTTATTCGTTTTGTTATTTTGTATTTAGTGATCAGTTTCGAATAAATAATATGAACACGTATCACGCTGCACCTTGGTCCTCACCTTCTTCCTCTGAATGCCGTTACATGTAAGCAGAACGTTTCCCATTTACCACACACCCCTGCATGAGTGTGCATGAGCTCTGCTCCCCAGTGAAATAGCTTTAAAACTGCACATGTTTCTGTCTACATGGTAAAATGGGTAAAGTAGCATGATATTAGCTATAAAACTGAATGTTTTTCTCTCTGCCTCATGGCAAAATTTTTAGAATTGCAGGACATTAGCTTTAAAACTGCAACATTTTCTCTCGGCCTCATGACAAAATGTGCACAATTAAAGATTTGTTATGAAACTGTAGGAAGTTAGCTGTATCCCTCCCAAAAAAAATGCCTTGCTTGGACCTTGCCACTGTTCCCATTTCTGATAGAAATGGCATAGATGAAAGTAGAAGTTTGGCCACCATCTTGGATTTGGCCAGGAGGTTGAAGTGGGACAAAAAGGGGAAAAATGTACAATGCCTTTGCATTTTATCTTTCATTCAGTGTGAATAAAAGTATTATATATACTGGTATCAGTTGTTTAAAATGTACATGTGCTTCTACACCTGCATTGCTTGCTGTTTGGGGTTTTAGGCTGGGTTTCTGTACAGCACTTTAAGATATCAGCTGATGTAAGAAGGGCTATATACAGTAAATAAATTTGATTTGATTTGATATTTTGCGTTCAAATAAAGAATAGAATGTGCCTCATTAGCAGCATAACGTTTGGTTAACACTTGATTTACATCATCAACAATATTCGGTCTGCTTGGCTGATACGAGCAGCAGAGAGAGGCAGAAAGACAGTAGAGATAAGCGGCCGCATCAATGACTCTCTGACTCAACTCCATCCATTCTTCAGTCGGGAGTTGTACCTGTGTCAGGGCAGCAGCAATGTGTGTTGTTGCAGAAATAGGCTTATGCTCAGATTTTGAACACCTTCCCCCCTGAAAGGTCTGTGCATGGCACTGCGGCCAGTAATACACAATTGATTTCCTTCTTTCCGATTCAACTCCATCCCTTCTTCAGTCGGGAGTTGTGTGCCAGGGCAGCAGCAACACAGGTAGTCTACACTCTAGCTAACCACCATATACTAAAATATCCACACAAGACACTAGCCAGTCAAATCAAATGAAATCAAATTGCCTTTGTCACATGCTTCGTAAACAACAGGTGTAGACGAACAGTGAAATAGCCCACTCTCTTTTCCCAATGTTAATCATGTCTTTAGGAGGCACTGCACTTAACTTGCTTACTATTTGTGATGAGTGTATTGTTGCAGAAATAGGCCTATGCCCTTGAAAGATCTGTGTACGGCCCTGCGACCAGTAATACACAATTGATTTCCCTCTTTCAACGATTTTACACTCTATGATTTTCATTTTCAACTAGCATTCCAGGGTGAGAAGCCGAGCAAGTCGATTATATAATCAACAAAGGCAACACATTTTCAAAGCTAAGAAACATGCATCCAAGACAACAAAGTTCAATCATGACCCTAGCATGCTCTCATTGAAATCTGCATGAACACCCTTGACTCATTGAGGCAAGCAAAAACAGGCATTGAAGTCTTTCTGTGCACCCAATATACGATCAAGTGTGGTAGGGGAATTACTTGTTCCACCCCATCATGTTATCTTCCAAGAAAGTCAGAATCAATTGTGCAGCGTATTGTCATTTGTGCAACACGGTCACATGGTAATTATAACAACTAAATAGTTCTAAAACGTTTGCGAGCCTGTCAGAGAAATAGGGAAAGTGTCGTAGCTAGTACCTCTGGTTAGTTTTAAAGAAGTGCCTTAAGCCAAATTCTCTAAAATTATGTTGGAGGCGGCTTATGGTAGAGAAATGAACATTACGTTTTCTGGCAACAGCTCTGGTTGTCACACCCTGATCTGTTTCACCTGTCTTTGTGCTTGTCTCCACCCCCTCCAGGTGTCGCCCATCTTCCCCATTATCCCCATTATCCCCAGTGTATTTAATACAGGGTTCTCTGCTTGTCTTTGCCGGTTCGTTTTGTTTGTCAAGCAAACCAGCGTTTTACCCTTTGCTTCTGTCTGTTTCTAGTTCCTGTTTTCTAGTTTTCCCGGTTTTGACCATTCTGCCTGCCCTGACCCTGAGCCTGCCTGCCGTTCTGTACCTTGTCACATCACACTGGATTATTGACCTCTACCTGCCCTGACCCTGAGACTGCCAGCCGTTCTATACCTTTTGGACTCTGATCTGGATTACCGACCCCTGCCTGCCCTTAACTTGTCGTTTTGCCTTCCCCTGTTCTAATAATAAACTTTTGTTACTTCGACACTGTCTGCATCTGGGTCTTCCCTAAAACGTGCTACTGGTGGACATTTCTACAGTCAGCATGCCAATTGCACACTCCCTCAAAACATTGATACAGCTGTGGCATTCTGTTGTGTGACAAAACTGCACATTTTAGTGGCCTTTTATTCTCCTTAGCACAAGGTTCACCTGTGTAATGATCGTGCTGTTTAATCCGATTCTTGATATGCCACACCTGGCAGGTGGATGGATTATCTTGGCAAAGGAGACATGCTCACTTACAGGGATGTAAACAAATTTGTGCACAAAATCTGAGAGAAATAAGCTTTTTGTGTGTTTGGAAAATTTCTAGGATCTTCTATTTTAGCTCATGAAACATGGGACCAACACTTCACATGCTGCATTTATATTTCTGTTATGTGTCAGAATACACACGTTATACAATTAAGCCTAACATTCCATAGATCAATAATACTATGCTCCACTGAGGCAGGCCTTGATATCTTAATGTCACTGCACCAATGTTCTTTAAACAACCTGGAAGATTCTCACAATATCAGTTAGTCAGTGAGCTGAACAGCGCGTCATTTGTATCAGGTGTAAGAGCCGTCTTTAGTGTGCAGGCAGAAACGTACTGTCACGACAGCAACAACAGTTTTGTAGGGAAAACAGGTGTATCAATGTGTCTTGAATATTTGATCACCTGGACATCATTGATGGTGGCATGACAAAAATAGTTATAGCAAAGAGAGAAGACGCCAAGGTTGGAGTTGTTGAATATACCAAGGTTGGTGAGCCATCCATTTTCCAATAGAAAATTGAAATACTCATTCTTACTTGCTATAAAAAATGAATCTGTACATATGGGCCATAAGGTTATCATGGATTATTAATGACACCATCAATAATTGACTTGAGCGATAAATTGACAATGAAAGATCGTCCGAGGAGACACCTCTACTCTAACCACCTTCGAATGGTGTCTTGTCTACATTACTCACATTGGGCCTACCTGTACAGAGCATGTGAACACACCAATTAGATCAGCTTGTCAATCATCTCTACCATGATTTCTAAGGGGTGTAAATGTTAGAATGCAAATGAGCCAATTAATTAACTGCCCAATACCGGAACATGCCTGGGTGTGTGCTTGGAGCATTGTTTAGGTGGTAGGCCAGTAACGATGCATCGCAATGCATGAACTCAAACACCAGAGAACACTGCTTAATTAACTGTGGCTCAGCACTCCGTACGCTTTCAGTTGTTCTGTCTACCACTTTCACTTTTCCCACTTTCCACGAATGAGATTTGGTGTCCAACGCTCGGAATGGGCGATCAGACTGGCTTGTTTTGACTAACACATGTTAGCAAGGCGATTTATCGCATGAGATTAAGAACACAGACCATGCCTGTTTCTTTAATTCATTTGGAGCCTTTGTTGCAATATGGGGATAAAACTCGGAGTGAAATTCCTGATTGGCTCTCGACTAATTATCTATGCCAAGTTTCTGAAAGAAGATTGTCATTCATAAACTCTTGTCTATAGGGAAATTAAAGCTTAGCTCCACCGCTTCTCTCTTCTCTATAAAAACAAAACAAACTTGTATAGTCTCAGTAGGTTTCCAGAGTAGTTGGACTTTCTTCTAATTGAAGAGACACTTATTTTGTAACAGATGCAGTTCGGTCGAGAGATGCAGTTCGGTAGAGATGAACATATGGCAATGGCTTGGTAAAACTGGATAAAATACACCTGTGATCAGCAAATCTTTAATGTAATTATAGAGTAGCATGCACTTAACCTGTCTCAATTACTTCAAAGCAGTGGAGAGGATGGGAGCAAGGGCAACAGTAAACAGTATACCCTTTGGTCGATCAACACGGTCTCCATACTAGGAAAGCCTCAGAATCACAAGGAGTTGGTGTCAGTGTCCGACTTGGAAGCCTTGGAAGGAGTCTAAAGCTGTAGACTGCAATATTTGAGTCTGACACTGACACCAACTTTTTCTGTCCTAATATGGACACTGTACATGGGTGGGAGGGTCATCAAGGAGTGGTAGCTTTTGACTTTGGCTTCTGTTATTTCATGGAAAGCTGGAACAAACTGTATTGGAAGTGATATGACTTGTTTGTGCTATGCTATCAATCACTTTATATGAAACAAGGCTCTTGTGCTAACGTTCCTTCGAAAGTCATTACATTTTTTTGTAGAAAGACTCATTATTTCCATATAGGAAATGGGGAGAAAAGTAATTCCAAATGATTTATGTGACAATACGTTGTGTTCAGTCAATGGAAAGGTGCTGCAGGTGCAAGGAACCAGATAATTGTGATGGATAGTGGAGATACCGTAGCTTCCATGCACCTGCTATCTATCTATGTTATCTATGACAATAATCGTCACATTTCTCTAGCATGAATAAGTCTGATGCTGATTAAGATTTATTAGCAAGATAGGAAAAGTAGATCAAATTTGTAAGTGCGGCTGTAGAACTATTTCTGAATGGTTTAGACACAAATTAAAATGCTGGATAGTTGAGACAAACTGTCATCTTTAATATACATACAGTACATAGTGTATCAGATACACTGGAATTGTATTAGGCAGTAGCAAAGAAAATCAATACTTTTTTCAGGACCTGTTATCTTGAATATATCGAATTAATTATTGTCAGCCAGCCAAACATATACAGTGTCTTCAGAAAGTATTCACACCGCTAGACTTATTCCATATTCTGATGTGTTACAGACTGAATTCAAAATGGATTATATATAAAGTGTTTTGCACCCAATACCCCATAATGACAGTGTGAAAACATGTTTTTTTTATGTTTGCAAATTTATTATAAAATGAAATACATTTAGTCATTTAGTCATACATAAATATCTAATTTACATAAGTATTCACAACCCTGAGTCAATACTTTGTAGAAGCACCATTGGCAGTGATTACAGCTGTGAGTCTTTCTGGGTAAGTCTCTAAGACCTTTCCACACCTGGATTGTGCAACATTTGCCCATTAATATTTAAAAAATTCTTCAAGCTCTGTCAAATTGGTTGTTGATCATTGCTAGACAACCATTTTCAGGTCTTGCCATAGATGTTCATGTAGATTTAAGTCAAAACTGTAACTCAGCCACACAGCAACATTCACTTTATGAAAGGTGAATTCATATCCCAGTCTGTTGGAAGGCAAACTGAACCAGGTTTTCCTCTTGGATTTTGCCTCTAGTTATCTCCATTCTTTATGTGGTTTTTTTTTTTATCTTGAAAAGGTCCCCAGTCGTTAACTATTACAATTATACCTATAACATGATGCAGCCACCACTATGCTTGAAAATATGGAAAGTGGTACCTGGTAATGTGTTGTGTTGGATTTGCCCCAAACATAACACTTTGTATTCAGTACAAAAAGTTAAATGCTTTGCCACATTTTTTGCAGGATTACTTTAGTGCCTTGTTGCAAACAGGATTCATGTTTTGGAATATATTATTTCTGTACAGACTTCCTTCTTTTCACACTGTCAATTAGGTTAGTATTGTGGAGTAACTACAATGTTGTTGATCCATCCTCAGCTTTCTTCTATTGCAGCCATTTAACTCTGTAATTGTTTTAAAGTCACCATTGGCCTCATGGTGAAATCCCTAAGCGATTTCCTTCCTCTCCGGCAACTGAGTTAGGAAGGACGCCTGTATCTTTGTAGTGACTGGGTGTATTGATACAACATCCAAAGTATAATTAATAACTTCACCATGCTCAAAAGGATTTTCTGTCTACTTTTTAAAAAATGTACCCATCCACCAATACGTGCCCCTCTTTGCGAGGCATTGGAAAACCTCCCTGGTCTTTTTGGTTGAATCAGTGAAATTCACTGCTCGACTGATGGACCTGGGGTATTGTGTGTAGGCCAGTGACACAGTTTAAATTCAGGCTGTAACACAACAAAATGTGGAAAAAGTCAAGGAGTGTGAATTCTTTCTGAATGCACTGTAACTTCCAAATCTGGTTAGTTATCAATATCTTTGTCCGAGTTAATGAATAGGCTAGCTTTCTAACGTTAGCTAGCATAGGGATATTCTTAGCTAGCCAGTTCGAGTTGAAACATTATTGATAGCAAGTTGGCTAACGTTACATCCTATCAAACCTTATCGTCAGGTTCAATGTTAGCTATACAAATCTTCCTCTCCATGACATCACATTACACATTAGGGAGAAGCTATGTATTTAGCTAGATACAAAGTATAACAGTATCATAGCTAGCTAGCTACTCACCACACGTCATGTCGTGCCTTTTGTTGTATGTATGCATTAGAACTTTGTACCAACTTCACGGAAGCCCATTTTCACTCCTATGCCGAGCAAGTATGTGTGCATTGCAGACTTAGACAACATATCCACAACACAAGACAGCTCACGGTGGAACACACTTTGTTGTCTCTGGTCAACAGGACTAGTTCCAATAGTTTAAATGTAAACACTAAAACGTTATATGGGTGTTCCCTGAAGTCTACTGATATACGATAAGATGTTCTATTTGTGTCAATTTAGTCAATGTTACAGGAAACCTTCCCTGTACATGTCACCTTGGGTAAAATACCATAGGAATGACTTATGTTCAGCAGAGAAACAGGTAACCCATTTTAACAAAATGCTTTTATGATGATACCTTTCAGCCTTTACACAAAGTAAGTAAAAGGCTAAATAAAGATGTCTAGCTATAGTGCCATTGTAGATTTAACCTATTAAACTCTAAATGACACAACTGATTGGCTCAAACGCATTAAGAAGGAAAGAAATTCCACAAATTAACTTTTAACAAGGCACACCTGTTAATTGAAATGCATTCCAGTTGACTACCTCATGAAGCTGGTTGAGAGAATGCCATGACTGTGCAAAGCTAAAAAAATAATGTGTTATTTCATAGTTTTGATGTCTTCAATATTATTTTACAATGTAGAAAATAGTCAAAATAAAGAAAAACCCTTGAACGATTAGGTGTGTCCAAACTTTCGACTGGTGCTGTACATCACAGAAGACTGAAATATAGCCTAATTGTTTGACATAGAAACACCGGATTTTCGGCTAAATGTTTTTATTAATTATGAAAAATATGATTAACATTCCACCCATGAGGCCACTAGGTCATTTGACTGCAGGAAATAAATACTGAAGTCGATGACTGATGTGGTAAACTCCTCAATGCCATTGGATGAATCCCGGAACACACTTCCGTATTGAGCGCGTCACTGGTACTTCTTGTTTGAGTTTTTGCTTGTAAGCAGCAATTAGGAGGATGTAGTTTAACTCAGCATCGGAGTCACGTCATAAATTAGAACACGTAAAGCCACGCCCCTTGTTTGGGGGACGTGTCCCGGTTTGTCCCATAGACCGCCGTTCAAAGGATATGGTTGCATATCCCAGAACCAATGTAATTCTGTGTGCAGGGGTTGTGAGAGAGCTTTCAATGTTGTGTTGATCAGGGATATACATTTTATAATGAATTCTACATCTTAGTTATTTATTTATTGTCCTATCATGGTGGAACAGCATTTTAAAATAAATTACACATCTAATTTATTTATTGTCCTATCATGGGGAACTACATTTTAAAAATAAATTATACATCTAATTTATTTATTTATGGTCCTATATTGATGGAACAGTCCACAGCCCTATACCCTAGACACCCACCTGAACGATCCAGATACTAAGGAGAAGTCCCTATCTGTTTTATGGGCCTGCTGTCAGCAGCCTGTATGCAGCCAAAATGCGGTCAAAATGTGGCAAAACTAGCTGCAGTAACCCATGGGGAGGGGGTCACACTCGGACAGTCTGAGAGGGGGCATATTATTGTGGACCTGGTGGCACAAAATCAAAGGTCTGACTGCACAGAGATGCTTGGTAATATGGTCACCACGGGGGACCATGTTGTGGATGTTTCAGGGGAAGGGGGTATATCTGACATCCATCATCTAGGACGTGACAATGGTTTCATGAAATCTCTCCATTTCTGCCCATTTTTATGCGCAGTTTTGCAGGACTTCTCATACAGCTGCAACTGTATATGAATTCGTAAATCATGACCTTTCTTGAGTTGGGCTCTGGGATGGTGCAACTGTTGAGAATCTGAGTCTATGGTTATTGTGGGCGAAAGGGGTTGAGTGTGTATGAGTGTGTGTGTGTGTATCCCACAACTGTTGCAAGGGAGTAAAATATGTTAGGGACAATATAGGATGATTCACAATAATTGTTTGCTAATATAATAATTGCTTGCCATAATGTAATTTTGGTAATGGCGAGACTGGTGAGAGGTAAACATCCTTTGCATTAATTGCCTACATTACTACAAATATTAATAGCTAATTATATATAATACAAATCGAGGTGAGGGCGATGGAAATGCATTTGGCGGTTGATCTGCTTCTGTTCTGTGGGTGGCACTGTGTGCTCTTTTCCAAGGATGGGTCCCGGTCTCTCCGGGGCTATGGGATCCGGGGGGTCGGGGGTGGTCTGCCGGGCATTGGGATGACAACCCAACTCGGGATGATGAAGGCTTTTAGCGGTTGGAATAGGGGGGACCAATTGGAGGTTTACTTAGTAGAAATGCAAATATCATGGTACAGCTATATAGACACTATCATCACGTTACTTTTTAATGGTACGTTAACAAACATATATTTTGATGAATAGAATTGGAACCTGTGTCTCATTATGGTAAGTGGTGAAATAAGTATAGCCAGTTATAATTGTATTGGCTTAGCAGATAATTAGAAAAGACGATCAGTATTTACCTGGTTAAAAGAGAATGAATATAATATATATTGTTTTCAGGAAACTCATTCAACAATTTTAGATTAAGTTTTGTGGAAAAAGGACTTGGTGGAGAAATATATTTCTCCCATGGGCAAAGACACTCAAAAGGGGTGATGATATTAATTAACAGTAATTTTGATCCAGATGTGCAAATTGTCCAAACAGATCATCAAGGTAGATGGAATATGTTAAATATGTTATTGGTGTTATGCAGATGAATGAGGACCCAAAAGCGACTTAACAAAAACAGAGTCTTTATTCCAAACTTAAACAAAACGGTACTCCTGGATATATCTTAGATGACACCTGCTCACACGCAGCATCTGATGAAGGCAAAAACACGACAGGGCGGAACCAGGACGCCTGCTCACACGCAGCATCTGATGAAGGCAAAAACACGACAGGGCGGAACCAGGACACGGAACAGCAAACATCAAACAAAGATCCGACAAGGACAGAAGCGGAAAACAGAGGGAGAAATAGGAACTCTAATCAGAGGGCAAAATAGGGGACAGGTGTGAAAGATTAAATGAGGTAGTTAGGAGAATGAGGAACAGCTGGGAGCAGGAACGGAACGATAGAGAGAGAGCGAGAGAGGAAGAGAGGGAGGGGAAGAGAGAGGGAAAGAACCTACTAAGACCAGCAGAGGGAGACAAATGGAAGGGAAGCACAGGGACAAGACATGATAATCAAAAGACAAAACATGACAATTGGACCATAAACAGATATGGCTCATTAAACTTTACGGACCAAATAATGATGATCCACGCATCTTTGAAAATATTTATCAACTCAACAAGAAACACTAGACTATTATTATGGTGGGGGATTTTACTACGGTTTTAAATACTTCTATGGACCGTAAAGGAAATTATGAATGTCATGGATGTATTGGATGTATTAGTGGATATATGGAGGCTTAACTACCCTGACCTATTGAGATACACATGGCTGAGGCTTAATCAAGCTAGTCGTCTTGGTAAAAAGAAAGTGTTGATAGGGGACAGATGGTGGTCGGATCATCACATAATTGGCATATACAGTTGAATTTGGAAGTTTATATACACGTTGGCCAAATACATTTAAAGTCAGTTTTTCACAATTCCTGACATTTAATCCTAGTAAAAATTCCCTGTTTTAGTTAGGATCACCACTTTATTTTAAGAATACGAAAGAGAGAATGATTTATTTCAGCTTAATTTCTTTCATCACATTCCCAGTGGGTCAGAAGTTTACATACAGTCAATTCGTATTTGGTATCATTGCCTTTAAATTGTTTAACTTGGGTCACGTTTCTTGGGTCAAGCTTCCCACAATAAGTTGGGTGAATTTTGGCCCATTTCTCCTGACAGAGCTGGGGTAACTGAGTCAGGTATGTAGGCCTCCTTGTTCGCACATGCTTTTTCAGTTCTGCCCACACATTTTCTATAGGATTGAGGTCAGGGCTTTGTGATGGCCACTCCAATACCTTGACTTTGTTGTCCTTAAGCCAGTATATTTGGGGTCATTGTCCATTTGGAAGACCCATTTGCGAACCAAGCTTTAACTTCCTGACAGTTGTCTTGAGATGTTGCTTCAATATATCCACATGATTTTCCTCCTTCATGATACCATCTATTTTGTGAAGTGCACCAGCCCCTCCTGCAGCAAAGCACCCCCACAACATGATGCTGCCACCCCCATGCTTCACGTTTGGGATGGTGTTCTTCGGCTTGCAAGCCTCCTTCTTTTTCCTCTAAACATAATGATGGTCATCATGGCCAAACAGTTCTATTTTTGTTTCATCAGACCAGAGGACATTTCTCCAAAAAGTACGATCTTTGACCCCGTGTGCAGTTACAAACCGTAGTCTGGCTTTTTTTATTGCGGTTTTGGAGCAGTGGCTTCTTCCTTGCTGAGCGACCTTTCAGGTTATGTCGATATAGGACTCGTTTGACTGTGAATATAGATACTTTTGTACCTGTTTCCTCTAGCATCTTCACAAGGTCCTTTGCTGTTGTTCTGGGATTGATTTGCACTTTTCGTACCAAAGTACGTTCATCTCTAGGACACAGTACGCGTCTCCTTCGTGAGCGGTATGACGGCCGCTTGGTCCCACGGTGTTTATACTTGCGTACTATTGTTTGTACAGATGAACGTGGTACTTTCAGGCGTTTGGAAATTGTTCCCAAGGATGAACCAGACTTGTGCGGAGGTCTACAATTTTCTTTCTGAGGTCTTGGCTGATTTCTTTTGATTTTCCCATGATATCAAGCAAAGAGGTCACTGAGTTTGAAGGTAGGCCTTGAAATACATCCACAGGTACACCTCCAATTGACTCAAATGATGTCAATTAGCCTATCAGAAGCTTCTAAAGCCATGACATAATTTTCTGAAAATGTCCAAGCTGTTTAAAGACGCAGTCAACTTAGTGTATGTAAACATCTGACCCACTGGAATTGTGATACAGTGAATTGTAAGTGAAATTATCTGTTTGTAAACAATTCTAGGAAAAATGACGTGTGTCATGCACAAAGTAGATGTCCTAACTGACTTGTCAAAACTATAGTTTGCGAACAAGAAATTTGTGGAGTGGTTGAAAAACGATTTTTAATGACTCCAACCTAAGTGTATGTAAACTTCTGACTTCAACTCTATATTACTCTTACAGAATTTACACATGGGCGAGGATATTGGAAATGTAATCAAATCCTACTTGATGATAACTTGTTTATAACTAAGACAGAAGAATTTAAAACTGACTTTTTCCCGACATAACATAGGTACAGCAGATCCTCTTATTGTATCGGACACTTTTAATGTGCCTTTAGAGACCATGCAATTCAGTACTCATCAATAAAACAAAAGCAATTTAGATCAAAAGAGTCCATATTAGCAAAGGAAATTGAAGGACTAACAGAACAGTTAGATAGCAATAAAAACTGTACCATAGAGGCACAGAATAAGTTAGAGGAAAAACAAAAAGAAATTGAGGCACTTGTTCAAGAATGATCCAGTGTAATATATTGTAAAAATAAAGTGAACTGGACGGAATATGGGGAGAAATGCACAAAATTATTTTTCAATCTTCAACATAGAAATGCTACCATTTTTTTTTTTATTGAAACTTGTTACAAATGATGGAGTCCCTCATGATTCACCAAATTATATTTTGAAAGAGGAAGTAAAGTACTTTAAGTGTAACGGGCTTCCTCCTTCTCTTCATCCGAAGAGGAGTAGCAAGGATTGGACCAAAGTGCAGCGGGGTGTGAATTCATAATGATTTATTTAAACAAAACGACGAAACACGAAATAACACTTAGAAATACAAAATAACAAAACGAACTAAACAGACCTAAACTACGAACTTACATGAAACGAAGAACACACGAACAGGAACAGACAAACCGAAACAGTCCCGTGTGGTATCATCTACTGACACGGAAGACAATCACCCACAAACAAACAGTGAGAACAACCTACCTTAATATGACTCTCAATCAGAGGAAACGTCAAACACCTGCCTCTAATTGAGAGCCATACCAGGCAACCCAAAACCAACATAGAAACAGAAAACATAGACTGCCCACCCAAAACTCACGCCCTGACCAATAAACACATACCAAACAACAGAAAACAGGTCAGGAACGTGACAGAACCCCCCCTCAAGGTGCGAACTCCGGGCGCACCCCTACAACTCAAGGGGAGGGTCTGGGTGGGCATCTGTCCGCGGTGGCGGCTCCGGCGGTGGACGAGGACACCACTCCACCACTGTCTTTGTCCCCCTCCTTAGCGTCCTTTGAGTGGCGACCCTCGCCCCCGACCATGGTCCAGGAACCTTCACTAAGGCCCCTCCTACATAGAGGAGACAGCTCAGGACAGAGAGGTAGCTCAGGACAGAGAGGTAGCTCAGGACAGAGAGGTAGCTCCGGACAGAGAGGTAGCTCCGGACAGAGAGGTAGCTCCGGACAGAGAGGTAGCTTAGGACAGAGGGACAACTCTGTACTAATGGCAGCTCCGGACTGGGTGGCAGCTCCGGACTGGGTGGCAGCTCCGGACTGGGTGGCAGCTCCTGACTGAGTGGCAGCTCATGACTGAGTGGCAGCTCATGACTGGAGGGCAGCTCATGACTGGAGGGCAGCTCATGACTGGAGGGCAGCTCATGACTGGAGGGCAGCTCATGACTGGAGGGCAGCTCATGACTGGAGGGCAGCTCATGACTGGAGGGCAGCTCATGACTGGAGGGCAGCTCATGACTGTAGGGCAGCTCATGACTGTAGGGCAGCTCTGGCAGCTCCTGACTGGCTGGCGGTTCTGGCAGCTCCTGACTGGCTGGCGGTTCTGGCAGCTCCTGACTGGCTGGCGGTTCTGGCAGCTCCTGACTGGCTGGCGGTTCTGGCAGCTCCTGACTGGCTGGCGGTTCTGGCAGCTCCTGACTGGCTGGCGGATCTGGCAGCTCCTGACTGGCTGGCGGCTCTGGCAGCTCCTGACTGACGGACGGCTCTGGCGGCTCCTGACTGACGGACGGCTCTAGCGGCTCCTGACTGACGGACGGCTCTAATGGCTCGGGACAGACGGGCGGCTCTAATGGCTCGTGGCAGACGGATGGCTCAGAAGGCGCTGGGCAGACGGATGGCTCAGAAGGCGCTGGGCAGACGGATGGCTCAGAAGGCGCTGGGCAGACGGATGGCTCAGAAGGCGCTGGGCAGACGGATGGCTCAGAAGGCGCTGGGCAGACGGATGGCTCAGAAGGCGCTGGGCAGACGGATGGCTCAGACGGCACTGGGCAGACGGATGGCTCAGACGGCACTGGGCAGACGGATGGCTCAGACGGAGCTGGGCAGACAGGCAGTGCAGAAGGCGTTGGGCAGACGGCCGACTGACCCGCTGAGGCGCACAGTAGGCCTGGTGCGTGGTGTAGGCACTGGTGGTACTGAGCTGGGGCGGGAAGGTGGCGCCGGATATACCGGACCGTGTCGGCGTACTGGCTCCCTTGAGCACTGAACCTGCCCAACCTTACCTGGTTGTATGCTCCCCGTCGCCTGACCAGTGCGGGGAGGTGGAATAACCCGCACCGGGCTATGTAGGCGAACCGGGGGCACCATGCGTAAGGCTGGTGCCATGTAAGCCGGCCCAAGGAGACGTACTGGTGGCCAGATATGTAGAGCCGGCTTCATGGCACTTGGCTCGATGCTCAATCTAGCCCTACCAGTGCGGGGAGGTGGAATAACCCGCACCGGGCTATGCACACGTACAGGAGACACCGTGCGCTCTACTGCGTAACACGGTGTCTGCCCGTACTCCCGCTCTCCACGGTTAGCCTGGGAAGTGGGCGCAGGTCTCCTACCTGCCCTAGACCCACTACCTCTTAGCCCCCCCCCCCCCAAGAAATGTTTGGGTTGTACTTGCGGGCTTTTCGGGCTTCCGTGCTAGACGCGTCCCCTCATAACGCCGGTTCCTCTCTCCGGTTTCCTCCGCTCTCCGAGCTGCCTCCAGCTGTTCCCATGGGCGGCGATTAACTTCAACTTTAGCCCATGGTCCTTTTCCTTCCATGATCTCCTCCCAAGACCAGAAATCCTGCTTCGTGCGCTGTCCGTTAACCCGCTGCTTGATCCGGGTTTGGTGGGTGATTCTGTAACGGGCTTCCTCCTTCTCTTCATCCGAAGAGGAGTAGCAAGGATTGGACCAAAGTGCAGCGGGGTGTGAATTCATAATGATTTATTTAAACAAAACGACGAAACCCGAAATAACACTTAGAAATACAAAATAACAAAACGAACTAAACAGACCTAAACTACGAACTTACATGAAACGAAGAACACACGAACAGGAACAGACAAACCGAAACAGTCCCGTGTGGTAACATCTACTGACACGGAAGACAATCACCCACAAACAAACAGTGAGAACAACCTACCTTAATATGACTCTCAATCAGAGGAAACGTCAAACACCTGCCTCTAATTGAGAGCCATACCAGGCAACCCAAAACCAACATAGAAACAGAAAACATAGACTGCCCACCCAAAACTCACGCCCTGACCAATAAACACATACCAAACAACAGAAAACAGGTCAGGAACGTGACATTAAGAATATGTTTTTGTTTCAGTCTCCTCCATCTCCACTAACCGAAGCTAATTGTATGGATTTTTTTCCTATTAATAATGTCAAATTAACATCTGTACAGAAAAACTCATGTGAAGGCCAATTTCCAGAGGAGGAGCTTCTTGATGCAATTAAACTCCAGGGCTGCATGGCATACCAGTGGAAGTATACCAAACTTTTTTTGATATACTCAGAGGACCATTATTAGCATGTTTTAACCACTATATAAACAATAGATTATCGGACACGGAACAAGGTGGTCTGATTTCATTATTACTGAAACAGGATCCAAGTGGTATATATAAAGATTCATTCCATTTAAAAAAAATGGAGGCCTCTTACACTTCAGTGTTGTGATGCAAAAAGTCTATCTAAATGCTTGGCGCATAGAATTAAAAAGGTATTGTCAGATATTATTCATCCTAATCAGACAGGTTTTTTACATGGACGATACATTGGAGATAATATAAGACAAGTACTGGAATCAATAGAATACTATGAAATATCGGGTAAAAAATGTTTTATAGCTAATTTTGAAAAGGTACGACTGGAGTTTAGACATAAATTCCTAGAATATTTCAATTTTGGAGAATCTCTTATAAAATGGGTTAAAGTTATGTATAGTAACCCTAGGTGTAAAATAGTAAATAATGGCTACATTAGGAGTAAAACAAGGTTGTCCGCTATCGGCATATTTATTTATTATTGCCATCGAAATGTTAGCTGTTAAAATTAGATGCAACAATAATATTAAGGGATTAAAAATCCGTGGCTTAAAAACAAGGGTGTCATTGTACGCTGATGATTCATGTTTTCTTTTTAAACCACAATTAAAATCCCTCCACAGCCTCATAGAGGATCTAGATTATTTTGCTAACCTCTCTGGATTAAAACCAAATTATGATAAGTGTACTATATTATGTATTGGATCACAAAAAAATTCAACTTTTACATTACCTTGTAGTTCACCAATAAAATGGTCTGACGGGGATGTGGACATACTCGGTATACAAATCCTGAAAGAAAGAAAGGATCTCACTCCAATACATTTTTATAGATAGTTTGTCACGAATCCCGCTTCCTGAGTCTGTGTTTGCTTGTGTTTCTGTCCTGGAGTGTGTTTCCGGTGTCCTGGAACGCACCCTGTCTGGTTGCCGGGCGAATTAGCTTGTTGGGAGATTGATGTTCACCCGCACCTGTATCCCATCAGTAATCTGCACACCTGTCCTGATCATCACCTCTTCCCTTCAAAAGCTCTGACCTGACATCCATTCCCTGCCAGATCGTTAGCCATGAACAGTATGTTGTGCCATAGTATCAGACTCCAGTTGGATAGTATTTGTTTTGTTATTTTTGTTTACGTATTGCTTGCCTTGAACTTACCTCCGTTTGTTTTGCCTTCAGTTACTCACCCGGATCATTCACCCCATTCCCGCCTGGTCGACGGAGGATTCCGCTACTCCATTGGATTCACCTATTTACTCCCATCAATTCACCACCGCTGCCCGCTACGCCACCTGGATATATCTACCCATTCACATTTACTTGTAAATAAATACTCACCTTCTTCCTACGCTCCTTGTCCTGGTCTGCTTCTGGGTTCAATTTTGAAAGAACGTGACAGAACGATCCGGCCAAGGATGAACCCAGCGGACCTGGACTCCGTTTGCCATGCCATTACCCAGCAGGGGAAGACATTGGGACAACACAATACGGCGCTACAGGAGATAGCGAGTTCAATCCAGAACTTATCTGCTAGCTTGACACAAATCCAGGATCAGCTCAGTTTGCCGGCGATTCATTCACCACCTGTTTCACCCATCTCACCTGCCGGGTCTGGAGCGGTTTCCTTCCGTGAACCCAAGGTACCGACGCCTGATAAATATGAAGGGGATTTGGGAAGATGCCGTTCGTTTCTTATGCAGTGTGGGTTAGTGTTTGATCTGCAGCCCCATTCTTACGCCACGGACAAGGCTAGGATAGCCTTTGTTATTGAACTGCTGCGTGGAAGAGCTCTGGAATGGGCTTCAGCCATTTGGGAACGACAGGGAACCTGCACGGCTTCATATCAGGAGTTCACGGGAGAGATGAGAAAGCTTTTTGATCATCCAGTCCGAGGTAAGGACGCAGCTAAACGTTTGTTCTCTCTTCGCCAAGGAGCTCGCAGTGTGGCAGATTTTATGATCGAGTTCAGGACATTGGCTGTGGAGAGTGGTTGGAATGAGGAGTCACTACAAGCGTTTTTTTACAAGGGGTTGTCGGAGGAACTTAAGGACGAGCTGATATCTTATCCAGAGCCTAGTGACCTAGACAGCTTGGTCACTTTATCTATTCGGGTAGATAATAGAGTCCGAGAGAGAAGGAGGGAGAAGCAGTGGGGCCCATCCAATCAATCAGCAACTCGGTTACCATTCGGTTCAGGAAGTGAACCAGAAAGTATTGATCGTTATTCCCCACACGGTATTAGTGGAGGGGTCTTGCCACCAGATTCTGAACCAATGCAAGTGGGGCGACACGGGCTAACTAAGGAGGAGCGCCAACGTAGACGTAAGACCAACAGCTGTTTCTACTGTGGTAGCTCGGGACATTACATCTCCGCTTGTCCACAGCGCCCGTTAAACTGCCCGGCTCGCTAGTTTTGGGAGGAATTTTAGCGAGCCAGTTTCAATCTCTCAAGGATCCTGTCAGACCCCGTTTTCCTGCGACCCTTATGAATAAGGATCAGAGATTAGAGATGAACGCTCTTATCGATTCAGGTGCCGATGGCAGCTTTATTGATGCCGACTTGGTGGAACAGCTGGGGCTTTCCAAGGAGCAATTGCCGGAAGCCATTGAAGCAACCACTCTGAACGGCAGTAGTCTGGCACGGATCACTATGAGGACTGAACCGGTTAAGATGTTGGTGTCGGGGAATCATTCAGAGTTGATCTCCTTCCTCATTCTGTCCTCGCCCCATGTTCCTCTGGTTCTTGGTTACCCCTGGCTGAAGGAACACAATCCCTCGTTTGATTGGGTGACGGGTAAGGTAACTAGTTGGAGCATTGAGTGTCATGCTAACTGCCTTAGGACTGCCTGTTCTCCTGCTGTTTCCAGTCAGGTCAGTGACTCTGCTCCTCCTGATTTGTCTCTGGTTCCAGAAACATATCACGAGTTGGGTGAAGTATTCAGTAAACAGAAGGCTCTGTCCCTTCCTCCCCACCGACCTTATGACTGTGCGATTAATCTGTTTCCTGGAGCTGCCTTTCCCAAGGGACGGTTATACAGTATCTCTCGACCTGAACGTGAGGCCTTGGAGACCTACATCAAGGAGTCTCTAGCTGCAGGTCTCATTCGGCCCTCGTCATCACCTCTGGGAGCAGGATTTTTTTTTGTGAGCAAGAAGGATGGCTCTCTTCGACCGTGTATTGATTATCGGGGGTTGAATGATATTACGGTCAAGAACAAGTATCCCCTGCCCTTGATGAGTTCGGCTTTCGATTCCTTACAGGGTGCTACGGTTTTTACGAAGCTTGATTTACGTAATGCTTATCATTTGGTTCGGATCAAAGAGGGGGACGAGTGGTTGACTGGGTTCAATACTCTGATGGGACATTTTGAGTACCAAGTGATGCCGTTTGGACTGACCAACGCTCCGGCTGTGTTCCAAAGTATGGTAAATGACGTTCTGAGAGATATGATTGGAATTTTTGTGTTCGTTTACCTGGATGATATCCTCATCTTCTCGAAGGAGCTTTCTAGCCACGTTCTGCATGTCAAGCAGGTCCTGCAGCGGTTATTGGAGAACCGTCTGTTCGTGAAGGCTGAGAAGTGTGATTTTCACGCCCACACGACGTCATTTCTCGGGTACATCATATCCAGGGGAGAGATCAAGATGGACCAAGAGAAGGTTCGGGCGGTTCGGGATTGGGTCCAGCCCGGTACGAGATTGCAGCTCCAGAGATTTCTGGGGTTTGCGAACTTCTATCGGAGGTTTATCCGTGATTACAGCCGGGTGGCCGCCCCTTTAACTGCCCTGACGTCTTGCACCAGAAATTTCTGTTGGACTCCTGAGGCAGACCGAGCATTTCTGGACTTGAAGAGCCGATTCACCAACGCCCGATTCTCTCTCAACCTGACACTTCCCGTCAGTTTGTTGTTGAAGTGGACGCGTCTGATGTGGGGGTGGGCGCCATCCTGTCCCAGCGTAGCTCCACTGACGGTAAACTCCATCCCTGCGCTTTCTACTCTTGTCGTCTTTCTCCAGCTGAAAGAAACTACGATGTGGGTAACCGGGAGCTTCTCGCTGTGAAGCTTGCCTTGGAGTGGCGTCACTGGTTGGAGGGAGCGGAGCAACCGTTTGTGGTCTGGACTGACCACAAGAATCTGGCTTACGTGCAATCGGCTAAACGTCTCAACGCCCGTCAGGCCAGGTGGGCGTTGTTTTTTGGTCGCTTCAATTTTTCCCTGACGTTCCGACCTGGGTCGAAGAACGGGAAGGCGGACGCCCTGTCCCGGATGTTCTCTAAGACGGAGGAGAGTGGGGCCAAGACTGAGACGATTCTTCCCCAGAATGTTGTCGTGGGAACCGTTACATGGAGGATTGAGGAGGATGTGATGGCGGCCCTTCGGACGCAGCCCGGGCCCGGTAACGGTCCACCCGGTCGGTTGTTCGTGCCCGAGTCGGTCCGTTCTGCTGTCCTTCAGTGGTCCCACGCCAGCAAGATAGCTTGTCACCCTGGTGTTGCTCGGACTATGGCGCAACTGCGCAGACGATTTTGGTGGCCTGCTATGGGAGAAGATACCCGGAGGTTTGTTGCCGCTTGTCCTGTTTGTGCGCAGAATAAGAGTACCAATCGGCCCAGCTCTGGGCTTCTTCACCCTCTACCTATTCCCCGGCGACCTTGGTCGCATCTGGCCCTGGACTTTGTCACGGGGTTGCCCCCTTCTGATGGTAACACGGTTATTCTGACCATTGTGGACAGATTCAGCAAGTTTGCTCACTTTGTTCCCCTCTCCAAGCTGCCTTCTGCCACTGAGACGTCCGAGATCCTGGTTAGGGAGGTTTTCAGGGTCCACGGGTTGCCCTGTGACATTGTTTCTGACCGTGGTCCTCAGTTCACCTCTGCTGTCTGGAGATCCTTCTGTTTGGCCATTGGAGCTACAGTCAGTCTCACTTCTGGATTTCACCCTCAATCTAATGGTCAGGCGGAGAGAGCCAACCAGAAGATGGAGTCCACGCTGCGCTGTCTTGTCTCCTCTGATCCCACCTCTTGGTCCTCTCAATTACCCTGGGTCGAGTATGCCCATAATACTCTTCCTTCATCTGCTACTGGGATGTCTCCCTTCCAGTGCCTGTACGGTTACCAACCTCCTTTGTTTCCTTCTCAGGAAAGGGATCTCTCGGTTCCCTCTGTCCAGACCCACATTCGTCGTTGCCACCGGACCTGGCATCGGGCCAGGAAGGCTCTCCTTAGAGTTTCTGACCGGTATCAGATCCAGGCGAATCGTCGCCGTATTCCTGCCCCAGCTTATACGGTTGGAGATAAGGTTTGGTTGGCTACACGGGATCTTCCTCTACGGACTGAGTCGAGGAAATTGTCACCGAAGTTCATTGGTCCGTTTGTTGTGGAGAGAATCATTAATCCTGTTGTGGTTCGACTCAAGTTGCCTGCAACACTTAGAGTTCATCCCACCTTTCATGTCTCCTGTCTCAAGCCGGTTCACCTCAGTTCTCTGTTGCCTCCTCCTCCTCGTCCTCCTCCTCCTCGGATGATCGGAGGTGGTCCTGTCTACACGGTGCGCCGCATCATGGACTCCAGACGGCGGGGTCGAGGGTACCAGTATTTAGTGGATTGGGAAGGATATGGTCCAGAGGAGAGGAGTTGGATTCCTCGGCGTCAGATCCTTGATGACGACCTGCTTCGTGACTTCTACCGCCTCCACCCTGGCGCTCCAGGTAGTCCGCCCGGTGGCGTTCGTCGGAGGGGGGGTACTGTCACGAATCCCGCTTCCTGAGTCTGTGTTTGCTTGTGTTTCTGTCCTGGAGTGTGTTTCCGGTGTCCTGGAACGCACCCTGTCTGGTTGCCGGGCGAATTAGCTTGTTGGGAGATTGATGTTCACCCGCACCTGTATCCCATCAGTAATCTGCACACCTGTCCTGATCATCACCTCTTCCCTTCAAAAGCTCTGACCTGACATCCATTCCCTGCCGGATCGTTAGCCATGAACAGTATGTTGTGCCATAGTATCAGACTCCAGTTGGATAGTATTTGTTTTGTTATTTTTGTTTACGTATTGCTTGCCTTGAACTTACCTCCGTTTGTTTTGCCTTCAGTTACTCACCCGGATCATTCACCCCATTCCCGCCTGGTCGACGGAGGATTCCGCTACTCCATTGGATTCACCTATTTACTCCCATCAATTCACCACCGCTGCCCGCTACGCCACCTGGATATATCTACCCATTCACATTTACTTGTAAATAAATACTCACCTTCTTCCTACGCTCCTTGTCCTGGTCTGCTTCTGGGTTCAATTTTGAAAGAACGTGACATAGTTAGCAAAAATAGATAAGATCTTGCTTCCCTGGAAAGGAAAAAACCTGTCTATTTGTGGAAAAATCACCCTGATGAGCTCTTTAGTCATATCACAGTTTACCTATTTGCTAATGTTAGCAATCTCAAGTCCGACATTGTAACCACCTTGTAAACTAAAAGGTTGCAGTTAAAGAAATCCTGAAAGTACATTATTGAGCTAACTTACGTTACCTGTCTAAGAAACAAGGACATGTGTTGTGTTGGCCTGTTGTGTACACAGGATTAAGAGCTGCCCATTAATTGGGCCGAAGCTGAGCTCCCCCACCTTGGCTTGGGTCTAAATTAGTGAAAGCCTGCTGTGTAATTATTAGACCTAGCATATTCGTTACAAAATAACGTTACAGCCATTGATTTTAGAAGAACATTATTTTCTTAGCTATACCATAACTAGGCCAATTGCTGTTATTACAACCTGTTACAGGAGGCAAATGTGCATACCGATAGGACGCATGGGGAGTGTGAAGCTCTGTTTTGACCGAAAAAAATGTGGTTATATGTAGAAACCAGACAACAAAGTTTAAATCAAGCCTCTAAACTTGATAAATCAACATATCCCCAAGCAACTGGGAGAGTTTGAGCGATCAGTTACGTACAACAGCAAACCAATCATTTGGTACAGTGGCACGGCAACACAAGCCCATAAAGCCATGGCTTCACCCAGAAGAAAAGTCAAGGTGTCACGGCCATCAAAAGAAGTGGACCAAGGTGCAGCGTGGTGAGCGTACATATTCCTTTTTATTTGAATGTCGCCAACAAAACAATAAACAATACAAAATGTAAACTGAAACTTAACAGGGCTATGAAGCCTCTAACAAAGTTAACTACCCACAACGAAAGGAGGGAAAAAGGGCTACCTAAGTATGGTTCCCAATCAGAGACAACGATAGACAGCTGTCCCTGATTGAGAACCATACCCGGCCCAAACATAGAAACACAAAATCATAGAAGTAAAGGACATAGAATGCCCACCCAAATCACACCCTGACCAAACCAAAAAGAGACATAAAAAAGGCTCTAAGGTCAGGGCATGACACAAGGAAAAACTTGGAGATGCAAATAAGGGTAAAATAAGGGTAAAGAACAGTTAATGGCTATCAAGGAAAACATACTGTAGCTAAAATGTTCTCAATGCACACCAAAAAAAACTGCTACTATCTTTTATTACAAAAGTAGATTTGCTTGAAAAGAAAGTAGAGGCTATCTTGTCAAACACGCACAAACAAGGCATGCACATGAACAAACAAGACAACAAAATGTACCTTTTGAAAAGAAAGTTTCAAACTTTAGAAGATGAATTGGACCAGGAAGAAAACAGAAAGAGACAACACAACCTGAGAATGTTGTCCTTACCGGAAGAAGGAGACCTTTCCAGCTACGTGGTCAAACTGATATCAGAGGAACTTGACATGGATATCACCAGAAGATCTGGAACGATGGCATAGGACCAACATGAAACAGAATAACACATTGGTTTGGAGGGAGCGTAGAGGATGGAGTTCATAAGTGCCGATGAAGCCTTAATCAAGCTACAAGAAACCTTACCAGTTGAAGCAAGAGAGTCCCCTGCTCTGAGAAGAGGACGAAGTAAGAAAAAACTATGAGCTCACTAGGCTACATACATTGATGCCTAAGACCAGCTTATCGTTGAGACACTATCCTTTCCCCTCCCCAATACAATCTACACTCTACTTCCCCAAGTCACTGTTATTCTCTATGAAGTAACGCTAGAAGAAAGCGATGCCAATGAGCTACATGGACACTGAACAGATAATTCAAAGTGAAATATAGCATGCATTCGGAATGTATTCAGGCCGCTTCACTTTCCCCACATTTTATTTATACCTTATTTACATAAGTTTTCAGACCTTGAGATATTACCACAAATTGGAATCCACCTGTGGTAAATTCAATTGATTAGACATGATTTGGAAAAGCAAACACCTGTCTATGTAAGGTCCCACAGTTGACAGTGCATGTCAGCACGAAAACCAAGCCATGAGGTCGAAGGAATTGTCCATAAAGCTCAGAGACAGGATTGTGTCGAGGCACAGATCTGGGTAAGGGTACCAAAAACATTCTGCAGCATTGAAGGTCCCCAAGAACACAGTGGCCTCCATCATTCTTAAATTGAAGAAGTTTGGTACCACCAAGACTCTTCCTACAGCTGACTGCCCGGCCAAACTAAGCAATCGGGGAAGAAGGGCCTTGGTCAGGGAGGTGACCAAGAACCCAATGGTCACTCTGACAGAGCTCCAGAGTTCCTCTGTGGGGATGGGAGAACCTTCCAAAAGGACAACCATCTCTGCAGCGCCACACCAATCAAGCCTTTATGGTTGAGTGGCCAGACAGAAGCCACTACTCAGTAAAAGGCACATGACAGACTGCTTGGAGTTTGCCAAAATGCACCTAAAGGACTCTCAGACCATGAGAAACAAGATTCTCTAGTCTGATGAAACCAAGATTGAACTCTATGGCCTGAATGCCAAGCGCCACGTCTGTAGGAAACCTGGCACCATCCCTACGGTGAAGCATGGTGGTGGCAACATCATGCTGTGGAGATGTTTTTCAGCGGCAGGGACTGGGAGACTAGTCTGGATCGAGGGAATGATGAACGAAGCAAAGTACAGAGAGATCCTTGATGAAAACCTGCTCCAGAGCACTCAGGACCTCAGACTGGGGAGAAGGTTCACCTTCCAACAGGACAACGACCCTAAGCACACAGCCAAGGCAAAGCAGGAGTGGCTTTGGGACAAGTCTCTGAATGTCCTTCAGTGGCCCAGCCAGAGCCCGGACTTGAACGCGATCGAACATCTCTGGAGAGACCTGAAAATAGCTGTGCACCGATACTCCCCATCCAACCTAACAGAGGTTGAGAGGATCTGCAGAGAAGAATTGGAGAAGCTCCCCAAATACAGGTGTGCCAAGCTTGTAGCGTCATAACCAAGAAGACTCGAGGCTGTAACCGCTGCCAAAGGTGTACTCAGTAATGTGTATGAATACTTATGTAAATATTATTTTCAAGTTTACATTTTTTTATAAAAAAAAACCTGTTTTTGCATTGTCATTATGGGGCATTGTGTGTAGATTGATGCGGGTAAACAACTATTTATTCCATTACAGAATAAGCCTGTAACGTAACAACATGTGGGAAAAGTGAAGGTGTCTGAATACTTTCCGAATGCACTGTATGGGGGCTCCCGAGTGGTGCAGCGGTTTAAGGCACTACATCTCAGTCACTACTGACCCTGGATCTATTCCAGGCTGTATCACAACCGGCCGTGATTGGGAGTCCTATAGGGCGGCGCACAATTGGCCCAGCGTCGTCCGGGTTAGGGTGTCTGAGAGGTAGGGAAGACAGGAAAAGATGGGAGGCTGGGACAAACTTGGCTTGGGTGGGTAAGGATGGGAGGTTTGGACAAGCTTGGCTTAGGTGGAGTAAAGGGGGAAGAAAACTGGGAGGGGGAGATGGAGAGGGATGTGTTTGGCTTGGGAGAGAGAGAAGGGAGGATTAAACTATTCTACACTATAATTGTATTTATTTTTGTGACTTCCAAACCTGCTGTAAAATTAACAAAAGTCTGGACAGATTAGGAGAGGATGTCAAGTCATTATTATTCCTTATTATAATTGTAATTATAGCTAAGATTCAACGGTGGCTATTGCTGAGAGCGGAAAGGGCCTCTACCCGAGGGATTGGGCAGGGGTGACATCAAACACGCCTTTGTGGGGCCTCCACTCATCTCACTTCAGTCTCTTGGTGGACCCACTCTCCCCAAGTAACCCCCACAAGCAACTATACTTTAATTAAATTTACAAGGGGGCCTGCCTCACGCTGCACCACTCAGGGGGCCCCCTTGTACAATAAATTAAATGAAAGTATAGTGGCTGGTGGAGGTCTACTTGGGGAGAGTGGGTCCACCGAGAGACTGAAGTGAGATGAGTTGAGGCCCCACACATACTTTAGAGAAGTGACCGGGAGCCAGCCACGACCGGTAGCCCCATAGGGCGGCGCACAATTGTCCCCCCCCCCTCCCCCTTCTGGGTTAGTGGAGGATTTGGCCTTGGGCTTTCCTTGGCTTATCGCTCATTAAAAAAAACTATAATAATATGAATAATAATTTACAAGGTAATAAATACAAACTGACACAGTACTTACATAATCCACAGACTTTTGGTACATTAGGAGAGGAGTTGGAGCTCAAAAAACGTAAAATGACATAGCACCTCAATGCACATTGCTTTATGTTTTTTGTGTGTTCTCTGTTAAATGTCTGCTTAGCCCACATGCTCACACACTTTATATTCACTTAGTGTACAAAACAATTTGAACACCTGCTCTTTCCATAACATAGAATGACCAGGTGAATCCAGGTGAAAGCTATGATCCCTTAATAATGTCACTTGTTAAACCCCCTAAGGTCGATGTCTGCAGGTCGATACCCCCATGGAAATCGAATCAGCATAATACAACAATCCCCATAAAAATCAGCCAGTTTAAGCTAGAGGTATCAGTTACTGTGCATTGGATGCGTCTCAATCCACCGCATCCACCTGTCACACTTCTGTATTTGTGGTGAAAGGTGGCAAGGCAAGAGTGGTGTTTGTCAAACCATGAGACATCCCGAAAATGTGTCTTCTCACAAAATCGTCTGTAGCTTCCGAATGGTTTGGCCTACAAACTACTACAGTGGTTTCTCAATTAAAAGTTTTGAGATTATGCTGCGGGATTTAGAGGTAATTTGTGGTTTAGTACGTTACCCTGCGTCACTGCTTCTTTGCTCCAGACCAGCGCAAGGGGGAGTTAGAGCACTGATTATGCTTTTGGGTCCCAAGGCACTAAATATGTCTCTACCTGACAATGAATGGGCGATATAACCAAATAGAAATGGATAATTGTGCACGACTTCAAAATTCAATTTCAATTAAGTGAATGATGAGGATGAAAAAGGTGAATTTAGAACAATACTGTAAGAATTGCTATTCCTCTGTCCTGCACGCACACCCCAAAAAATACACTTTTTTCCCTACTTGGTCAGAAGAAGCTGTAATTGGACTGTAGCGTATTACTTACTAAAATTGTTGTTACACTAAGGTTTTTAGTCGAAGAGAAACGAAAATGTTTCATTATATTTCATGAAATTCTTAAGATATATATGTGTTGACTGAATATAAGCAGCAAGTGATGTTTGCTAAATAATCAAGTTGATGGCGCAGTCATATACAGTTGAAGTTGGAAGTTTTCATACACCTTAGCCAAATACATTTAAACTCAGTTTTTCACAATTCCTGACATTTAATCCTAGTAAAAATTCTCTGTCCTAGGTCATTTAGGATCACCACTTTATTTTAAGTATGCGAAATGTCAGAATAATAGTAGAGAGAATGATTTATTTCAGCTTAATTTCTTTCATCACATTCCCACTGGGGCAGAATTTTACATACACTCAATTAGTATTTGGTATCATTGCCTTTAAATTGTTTAACTTGGGTCACGTTTCTTGGGTCAAGCTTCCCACAATAAGTTGGGTGAATTTTGGCCCATTTCTCCTGACAGAGCTGGGGTAACTGAGTCAGGTTTGTAAAGCCTCCTTGTTCGCACATGCTTTTTCAGTTCTGCCTACATATTTTCTATAGGATTGAGGTCAGGACTTTGTGATGGCCACTCCAATACCTTGACTTTGTTGTCCTTAAGCCAGTATACTTGGGGTCATTGTCCATTTGGAAGACCCATTTGCGAACCAAGCTTTAACTGCCTGACTGTTGTCTTGAGATGTTGCTTCAATATATCCACATGATTTTCCTCCCTCATGATGCCATCTATTTTGTGAAGTGCACCAGTCCCTCCTGCAGCAAAGCACCCCCACAACATGATGCTGCCACCCCCTTGCTTCACGGTTGGGATGGTGTTCTTCGGCTTGCAAACGTCCCCCTTTTTCCTCCAAACATAACCATGGTCATTATGGCCAAACAGTTATATTTTTGTTTCATCAGACCAGAGGACATTTCTCCAAAAAGTTTGTCCCCATGTACAGTTGCAAACCATAGTCTGGCTTTTTATGGAGGTTTTGGAGCAGTGGCTTCCTCCTTGCTGAGCAGCCTTTAAGGTTATGTCAATTATAAGACTCGTTTGACTGTGGATATAGATATGTTTGTACCTGTTTCCTCCAGCATCTTCACAAGGTCCTTTGCTGTTGTTCTGGAATTGATTTGCACTTTTCGCACCAAAGTACGTTCAATTCTAGGAGACAGAACACGTCTCTTTCCTGAGCGGTATGACGGCTGCTTGGTCCCATGGTGTTTATACTGGCATACTATTGTTTGTACAGATGAACGTGGTACCTTCAGGCGTTTGGAAATTGCTCCCAAGGATGAACCAGACTTGTGGAGGTCTACAAAAAAGGTGTGCTGCAGTACAACACACCTTTTACAGGAAGAACCACTGTATGACCCCTCTCACGTACAACTTATTATATGGAATGTGCACGGGGTCCGTGATTTAAAAAAAAAGCATATGGTTCTTGAACACTTACAGAGATTGTCAGCAGATGTGGCTTTCCTGCAAGAGTTCCATTTCAAAAAAGGATAAATGTCATATTGAAAGAGGAGCTGGGTTTGAGAGGCCTATGCTGCCACCTACTGTTGTAACAGCAGAGGTGTAGGCATCCTGATCAATAAGAATACTCACTTTTCCCTTCACAGTGGGTCCTCAATTAAAAGTTTTATCATACTGCAGCACAGCTTGCAGGATGCTGCCGTATGGTACAGCATGTTACAGTGCATGACGTCATAGTATTTTACTGTCAGCCATTGTTGCCGTTAATGCCGTTAATGCTTGTTGAAACCAGCACAGGGCATCTTTGAGGGCGTCTTTATGAAGCTTGTTGGTGTCACGAATGTCGTCGGGAGAAGGAGAGGAGGACCAATAAAACAACTGAACACTGAACAAAACAACAAAAACGACAAACGAACAGTCATGTAAGGTGACAAAAAAACACTAAACAGAAAATAATCACCCACAACTCAAAATGGGAAAACAGGCTACCTAAGTATTGCTCTCAATCAGAGACAACGATAGACAGCTGCCTCTGATTGAGAACCATACCAGGCCAAACACATAGAAATAGAAAACCTAGACCTACAACATAGAATACCCACCCACATCACACCCTGACCAAACTAAAAATAGAAACATACAAAGCAATCTACGGTCAGGGCGTGACAGTACCCCCCCCCCCCCCCCCCCCCCCCCCCCCCAAAGGTGCGGACTACGGCCGCAAAACCTGAACCTATAGGGGAGGGTCTGGGTGGGCATTTCACCGCGGTGGCGGCTCTGGTGCGGGACGTAGACCCCACTCCTGGCCTTAGTCCTTAGTCCTGGCCCACTTATGTGGCGCCTCTGGAGTAGCGACCCTCGCCACCGACCCCGGACTGGGAACCCTTACCGCGGGGCCCGAACAGGCGGGACTCTCTGGCAGCGCCGGACACTCTGGCAGCGCCGGACAGGCGGGACGCTCTGGCAGCGCCGGACAGGTGGGTGGCTCTGGCAGCGCCGGACTGACGGGCGGCTCTGGCAGCTCCGGACTGGAGAGAGAACCTGAAGGGAGGAGACGGAGAGACAGCCTGGTGCGTGGCGCTGCCACGGGGCCCACCAGGCTGGGGAGACCTACAGGAGGCCTGGTGCGTGGAGGAGGCACCGGATGGACCGGGCTGTGGGGGAGCACTGGAGCTCTGGTGCGCAGCCTTGGCACCACTCCTCCAGGCTGGATGACCACTTTAGCCCGGACCCTCCAGAGTGCAGGCACAGGTTGAACCGGGCTGTGGGGGAGCACTGGAGCTCTGGTGCATACCACTCGCACCTCTCCCTTAGGCTCAATGCCCACATTTGCCCGGCACGGGCGGAGCGCAGGCATAGGGCGCACTGCACCCTCCCAGCGCCCCGGAGACACAGCACGCAGAGCCGGCGCTGGATACCCTGGGCCGAAACAGCGTACCGGAGACCAAACACGCTGAGCCGGCACAATACGCCCTGGCTGGATGTCCACTCTCGCATGGCACTTGCAGGGAGCTGGCCTATAGCACTCCGGTTTATGAGCGCGTACTGGCGACACCGTGCGTTTCACCGCATAACACGGTGCCTGACCAGTAACGCGCTGCTTACGATAAGCACGGGGAGTTGGCTCTCGTCTATCGCCTGACTCCACCAATCACCCTGTGTGCCCCCGCAAAAAAATGTTTGGGGGGCTGCCTCTCGTGCCTGTTGCGCTGCCTTACCTCATATCGCCGCCGCTCAGCTTTAGCTGCCTCCAGTTCTTCTTTGGGGTGGCGATATTCTCCAGCCTGTGCCCAGGGTCCCTTGCCGTCCGATATCTCCTCCCATGTCCATTTCTCCAGATATCGCTGCCTCTCCATACCACGCTGCTTGGTCCTTTCTTGGTGGGTGATTCTGTCACGGCCGTTGGTGGAAGAAGGTGTAGACCAAAGTGCAGCGTGGTACGTGTTCGTCATGTTTATTCGAAACTGAACACTAATATGCAAAAACAAGAAAGAGACAACCAAAACAGCTCCATCAGGTGCAACACACACTGAACAGAAAATAATCACCCACAACTCAAAATGGGAAAACAGGCTACCTAAGTATTGCTCTCAATCAGAGACAACGATAGACAGCTGCCTCTGATTGAGAACCATACCAGGCCAAACACATAGAAATAGAAAACCTAGACCTACAACATAGAATACCCACCCACATCACACACTGACCAAACTAAAAATAGAAACATACAAAGCAATCTACGGTCAGGGCGTGACAGTTGGTGCTTGCTTACTCTTTCAAATAATCCATGCAGGCCAGACATTTTGATTGCTATACCCTATCTGAACAAGCATAACAAGTTAATACATTTAGTTGACATGAAGCAACCATTGCCTCAGCTACTATAGCACAGAGAAATTCATCTTAAAATATGCTATTCTGTCTTTTGAAATACATTGTCTTAATATCATGTTTTTTATGACCTTCCTATACAAAATATGAATATATTTCTTTGTGATTGTGTATATTAAATTGATTTATTAGACTGGCATCACACCCACATCACACCCACACCCCGGCTACTCGTTGAGTCCCGGCTATTCTACTGTTAATATGCATACGGCACAGCAGACCTTCATGGCGCTTTGAGCATGAAATGCTCTGAAAGTTTTTGTCTTTTGTGATATTTATCTTAATGTAGGCCTACTGCTAGACTGTGGAATACACATACTTCAGGGACAGTTGGGTTCAACGTTTTTATTGAAATGACATGGAGCTGTAGGACTAAGAGTCCTGTTTGCTGTAGCTGTCTTAACATAACTTACTTGTTACTTCAGTATATATCAATCAATCAATCATTCATTCATTTGTGCATGTCATCACACAGCATACAAGTCATCCATGTCTTTAAATACAATCACGCATTTTAGTTATACAACAAAATAATAAATTGAGCCTTGAATAATTAAACAATAAATAAACAGCTAAAGCAATTGAATTCAGGAGTTAATTAAATTGTTTTTAATCTTGGCTGTACTAAAGAATTTCCAACCTTTATTTGCTAGAACAGCCTATATGGGATTGATTATAATTTGTTCGTAAATTATTATTGTATTTGTTGTGTTATTTACACTGTTCGAAATGGTCAGAAAAAATATTAATCACACATACTGTAATAAGCAGGCGTAGCTTGCTCATCCTACCCTCCTTGGTCTCCTTCTTCATGTCATTATCATTAGGAGGCAAACATCCATTAAACACCCATTAATACATTTCATGTCCCTAAAAATGGAAATCAACTTGGCAAGAGTCTATTGTCCTGCTAATAGTCCATCGTGGGTGGATGGCTTCTTTTGTATTCCAATGCAATTGAATTCATTAATTACAGTCATTTACCATTCTTATTCTCAGAGTGGAAACGTTGTTTGCAGAGTCCACAACCTGCTACACTTGTGAAAAAAACGCCGCTGATAGCCTGTCGCCTGCAATTGAATAGTGAATGGGAGACACGCTTCAATTATCCGTTGACAAATAATAAGAGACCGATAACCATGACGTTCAAATGTATTTACATCCAGAAATTGCGAAAAAAAATATTGTCCGAATTCTCAAAAATCACAGGATATAAAATTAACTTGGAAAAAATGTCAATAATGTCAATAGAAAAATAATGAAGAATAACTCATGATCTACAGCAATCCTTTAAGTGGACCTGAAAAAATATAAAATACAATAAGTGACAACAAAAAACAAATATATAAAGATAACATTATCCCATTGCTTAACTATACGAAAGCAGATCTCATTAAATGGAATAATCTTCCAATACATTTTACAGGTAGAACAAAACACTTCAGAATGGCATGGCTCTTAATAAAGTTTTTATATTTATTCTCATAATACCAATTACCCCATCGAATAAGTATACTCGGTCATAAGACTTTATATGGGCAAATAAAACTCATCGAATAAAAAGGAACGTTTTATATCTTCCCAAGTGTGAGGGGTTTTAACCTCCCAGACCTGGATTTGTATCAACTCACCACCCAAGGCTTTTACTTGCTACACATAGTTAAATGCATTAAAGAGGAACAAATGGGTACATATTCAAGATGTGAATGTCATACCCAGAATATTTTCACGTTTCTACTTTCAAAGGATAAAGCTAAGAACATTAACAACGTCATAGTTTAGAACACTATAACACTATGGAAGAAAATGAAAAATTCTACTAGAACCAATATCACTCCCTAAAAACATAACCCTATGGAGCAATCCTTGGATAGCTTTCACTGATAAATTGTTCCACATGGGAAACTAAAGGCATAGAAACTGTAAATGACTTGGTAATAAGAAATACATGTATTTCCATGACAGAATTAAAAAGCAATTTTGGACTGACCAATGTAGATATTTTCTAATGCATGCAACTTAAAAGTATCATATGACAAAAAGTTGATTTGAAATCTTTCGGACATCAGAGCAGTCTTAAGGGAATCCTATTTCAGTCAGAAAAGGATATTCATATGATAGGTAAGACATAAAAAGCCTTGCAGAGAGGAAAAAATAAAAACTATTGGATGCAAGAATTTAAAATAACTGATCATGGCAAAATATGGAGGGAATGTTGGAACATAATTAACGAAAGTACAGTTCATAAAAATGTACACTTAATCCAGTATTAACTCATGTATAGAATGTATTATACAAGAGACAAAATTCACAAATTCTACAGCACAACAGCAGAGTCATTTCTTACGTGTAAATCTAACAATGACTCAATAATCCATGCTTTCTGGGAATGCTATTAAAGACCAAAAGTTATGGACAGCGTTAGAAAGTTGGCTGTCATACAGTTGAAGTCAGAAGTTTACATACACTTAGGTTGGAGTCATTAAAACTCGTTTTTCAACCACTCCACAAATTTCTTGTTAAAAAAATACAGTTTTGGTAAGTAGGTTAGGACATCTACTTTGTGCATGACACAAGCAATTTTTCCCAATTTTTTTTACAGATAGATTATTTCACTTATAATTCACAGTATCACAATTCCACTGGGTCAGAAGTATACATACACTAAGTTGACTGTGCCTTTAAACAGCATGAAAAAATGCCAGAAAAGTATGCCATGGCTTTAGAAGCTTCTGATAGGTTAATTGACATCATTTGAGTCAATTGGAGGTGTATGTATTTCAAGGCCTACCTTCAAACTCAGTGACTCTTTGCCTGACATCATGGGAAAATCAAAATAAAACAGCCAAGACCTCAGAAAAAAATTGTAAACCTCCACAAATCTGGTTAATCCTTGGGAGCAATTTCCAAACACGTGAAGGTACCACGTTCATCTGTACAAACAATAGTATGCAAGTCTAAACACCACGGGACCACGCAGCCGTCATACTGCTCAGGAAGGAGACGCGTTCTGTCTCCTAGAGTTGAATGTACTTTAGTGCGAAATGTACAAATCAATCCCAGAACAACAGCAAAGATGCTGGAGATGCTGGAGGAAACAGGTACAAAAGCAAGGAAGAGGCCACTGCTCCAAAACCACCATAAAAAAGCCAGACTATGGTTTGCAACTGCACATGGGGACAAAGATTGTACTTTTTGGAGAAATGTCCTCTGGACTGATGAAACATAACATCGTTATGTTTGGAGGAAAAGGGGGAGGCTTGCAAGTCGAAGAACACCATCCCAACCGTGAAGCACGGGGTGGCAGCATCATGTTGTGGGGGTGCTTTGCTGCAGGAGGGACTGGTGCACTTCACAAAATAAATGGCATCATGAGGGAGGAAAATTATGTGGATATATTGAAGCAACATCTCAAGACATCAGTCAGGAAGTTAAAGCTTGGTCGCAAATGGGTCTTCCAAATCGGCAGTGACCCCAAGCATACTGGCAATGTTGTGACAAATGGCTTAAGAACAACAAAGTCAAGGTATTGGAGTGGCCATCACAAAGCCCTGACCTCAAGCCTATAGAAAATGTGTGGGCAGAACTGAAGAAGCGTGTGCGAGCAAGGAGGCCTACAAACCTGACTCAGTTACACCAGCTCTGTCAGGAGGAATGGGCCAAAATTCACCCAACTTATTGTGGGAAGCTTGTGGAAGGCTACCTGAAATGTTTGACCCAAGTTAAACAATTTAAAGGCAATGCTACCAAATACTAATTGACTGTATGTAAACTTCTGACCCACTGGGAATGTGATGAAAGAAATAAAAGCTGAAATAAATCATTCTCTTTGCTATTATTCTGACATTTCACATTCTTAAAGTGATGATCCTAACTGACCTAAGAATTTTTACTTGGATTAAATGTCAGGAATTGTGAAAAGCTGAGTTTAAATGTATTTGGCTAAGGTGTATGTAAACTTCCGACTTCAACTGTATGTGCTGTATGTATGTATACAGTACCAGTCAAAAGTTTGGACACACCTACTCATTTCAGGGGTTTTCTTTATTTTTACTATTTTCTACATTGTAGAATAATGGTGAAGACGTCAAAACTATGAAATAACACATATGGAATCATGTAGTTACCAAAATAGTGTAAAGCAAAACTAAATATTGAATATTTGAGATTATTCAAAGTAGCCACCCTTTGCCTTGATGATAGCTTTGCCCACTCTTGGCATTCTCTATGCCAGCTTCATGAGGTAGTCACCTGGAATGCATTTTAATTATCAGGTGTGCCTTGTTAAAAGTTAATTTGTGGATTTTCTTTCCTTCTTAATGCATTTGAGACAATCAGTTGTGTTATGACATTTTTCGGGTTGTATACAGAACATAGCCCTTTTTGGTAAAAGACCAAGTCCATATTATAGAGATATTACATCTCAAATAAGCAAAGAGAAACGTCATTTCAATAACTCTGAAAGCTTCTTCAAGAGAAGTCGCAAAAACCATCAAGCGCTATGATGAAACTGTCTCTCCAGAGTTACCTCTGCTGCAGAGTATAAGTTAATTAGAGTTACCAGCCTTAGAAATTGCAGCCAAAATAAATGCTTCACAGAGTTCAAGTAACAGACACATCTCAACATCAACTGTTCAGAGGAGACCACACGAATCAGGCCTTTATGGTCGAATTGCTGCAAATAAACCACAACTAAAGGACACCAATAAGAAGAAGAGATTAGATTCTTCAAAGTAGCCTGATGACAGCTTTGCACACTCTTGGCATTCTCCCAACCAGCGTCACCTGGAATGCTTTTCCAACAGTCTTGAAGGAGTTCCCTCATATGCTGAGTACTTGTTGGCTGCTTTTCCTTCACTCTGCAGTCCAACTCATCCCAAACCATCTAATTTGGGTTGAGGTTGGGTGATTGTGGAGGCCAGGTCATCTGATGCAGTACTCCATCCCTCTTCTTCTTGGTCAAATAGCCCATACACAGACTGGAGGTGTGTTGGGTCATTGTCCTGTTGAAAAACCAATGATAGTCCCACTAAGCGCAAACCAGATGGGATGGTGTGTCGCTGCATAATACTGTGGTAGCCATGCTGGTTAAGTGTGCCTTGAATTCTAAACAAATCACTGACAGTGTCACCAGCAAAGCATCCCCACACCATTACCATCATTTCAGATTGCCAAAGGTATATGTATAGGGATAATGCAGAGATGAAGAGTGTGTCATGCAAATGTACATATGTTGCAGCATTATTTACTGTGTGTGTGGTACTGCTTAATATGAATTAGTAGATGTCACAGTGAAATTTCATGCTAATATTGAATTAAAATCATACCAATATGAATCCGAATATAAGATTTGATTCTTGATTCTTCCACCTCTTTTCCTGGAAGTTGGCTTCTGCCTCATGTGAATGCTAGGGTGAGGAACTGTACTACATTAAGAGCAAAGACATCTTTTAGGGTAAAACCTCGGTCAGCCAAAATCTGAAATCACAACACAAAACAAACAGCCATGATCAGAAATGAGTGCCAGATCTGGGTGCCAGATCTCCTTGAGATGTCCAACTCCTCTGGAGGGAATGCCAAGAGTGCAAAGCTGTCATCAAGGCAAAAGGTGGCTACTTTGAAGAATCTCAAATATAAAATAGATTTTGATTTGTTTAACACTTTTTTGGTTACTACATGATTCCATATGTGTTATTTCATAGTTTTGATGTCTTCACTATTATTCTACAATGTAGAAAATAGTAAAATAAAGAAAAAGCCTTGAATGAGTAGGTGTGTCCAAACTTTTGACTGGTACTGTTTATATATTTTTTTTGTGCCTGTTTTGCATGTTGTATTGACATTAATATGTGTCAGTTTGCAAACAATGAAAAAAAGAACAACATTGAGTTAAAACCTCTTGGAGCACGGATCCCTTTAACGGGATCCTTTTCATAAACAACCGCTGAATTGCAGAGCGCCAATTTCCCCCCCCCCCCAAAAAAAAAATCTTCATGAAATCACAAGTGAAATATACCAAAACACAGCTTAGCTTGTTGTTAATCCACCTATCGTGTCAGATTTTGAAAATATGCTTTACAGCGAAAGCAATCCAAGCGTTTGTGAGTTTATCGATCACTAGACAAAACATTACGAACAGCTAGCAGAAATGTAGATTGGTCACGAAAGCCAGAAAAGCAATAAAATTAATCGCTTACCTTTGATGATCTTCGGATGTTTGCACTCACGAGACTCCCAGTTACACAATAAATGTTCCTTTTGTTCGATAAATATTATTTTTATATCCAAAAACCTCCATTTGGTTGGTGCGTTATGTTCAGAAATCAACAGGCTCGAGCAGTCATGAAGGGCAGACGAAAATTCCAAATAGTATCCGTAAAGTTCGTAGAAACATGTAAAACGTTTTTTATAATCAATCCTCAGGTTGTTTTTAACATAAATAATCGATAATATTTCAACCGGACGGTAAACTATTCAATAACAGAGATGAAGAAAATGTCGAGCTACAACTTTCGCGCGCATGAACTAATGGAAGGACATACGTCTATCCACTGACGCGTTTTGATAAATCTCGCTCATTTTTCAGAATAAAAGCTTGAAACTATATCTAAAGACTGTTCACACCCTGTGGAAGCCATTGGAAAAGGAATCTGGTTGATATCCCTTTAAATGGAGGAAAGGCAGGCAATGGAACAGGGATTTTTAAAAATAAGATATACTTCCGGGTTGGATTTCCTCAGGTTTTCGCCTGCAAAATCAGTTCTGTTCAGTTCTACTCACAGACAATATTTTGACAGTTTTGGAAACTTTAGAGTGTTTTCTATCCTAATCAATTATATGCATATTCTAGCATCTGGGCCTGAGAAATAGGCAGCTTACATTGGGAACGTTATTTTTTCCAAACATAAAAATTCTGCCCCCTAGCTTCAAGAGGTTTTAAAACCTCTTAAGTATCGGCCCCTTTTTTCAATTTTTGCCTTAATGACATACCCAAATCTCACTGCCTGTAGCTCAGGTCCTGAAGAAAGGATATGCATATTCTTGGTACCATTTGAAAGGAAACACTTTGAGGTTTGTGGAAATGTGAAAGGAATGTAGGAGAATATAACACAATAGATCTGGTAAAATATAATACAAAGAAAAAGCCAACATTTTTTTTCCCTTTTTTTTTACCATCTTTGAAATGCAAGAGAAAGGCCATAATGTATTAGTCCAGTCCAGGTGCAATTTAGATGTTGGCCACTAAATGGCAGCAGTGTATGTACAACGTTTTAGACTGATCCAATGAACCATTGCATTTCTGTTCAAAATGTTCTATCAAGACTGCCCAAATGTGCCTAATTTGTTTATTAATAACTTTTCATGTTCAAAACTGTGCACTCTCCTCAAACAATAGCACAGTATTCGTTCACTGTAATAGCTACTGTAAATTGGACAGTGCAGTTAAATTAACAAGAATTTAAGCTTTCTGCCAATATCTGATATGTCTATGTCCTGCTCAACCGTCCTGAAGGGGACCCACCAATCCTGAAGAAGTTAAAAGACAATAGTTTACAGCATGTTGAATATACATGTATTAGGCTATTGGTATCATATGGCAACATCATTAGATATTTTACATAATATTAGAATCAACATACAGTACCAGTCAAAAGTTTGGACACCTACTCATTCCAGGGATTTTTTCTTTATTTTGACTATTTTCTACATTGTAGAATAATAGTGAAGACATCAAAACTATGAAATAACTCATATGGAATCATGTAGTAACCACAAGTGTCAAATAAATCAAAATATATGTTATATTTGTGATTCTTCAAAGTAGCCACCCTTTGCCTTAAATATGCATATCATTGCTTCAGGGCCTGAGCTACAGGCAGTTAGATTTGGGTATGTCATTTTAGGCAAAAATTGAAAAAAAGGGGCGGATCCTTAAGAGTTACAGCTTTTACTCAATTAATTCTAATTAACCTAATACTTGTGACACACCCCTCACTATTGTCATTGGTTGCACTAATTGCACTGTTTGTATACATAACCTGGTTCAAGCATTCATGATATTACCCTGAAGAAGGCACAGTGATGCCAACACGTTTGTAGTTTACCCAATAAATTACTGGGAGTTTATATATAGTGTGTGACAATTTTTTTTTTTTTTATCATTCCCCATCAGCCAGTGTGCTTCAAAAGGACAAAGTAGAAATAATCACCCTAAGGGATAACATTTGGAATTAGAGTTTTGTGTACAATGCACTGCTGAAATACTTGGGTTGTATTTAACAATATTTCACTCATTATCTGAATTTCATTGATACACTGGAAGCTGATGAATTTCAAGCAGGGAGAAAGGTGATACTGTACAATGTTGCATAGGGCAGAAATGGCATACAACAGTTGCCAACTGTTTTACAATACAACTATTTCTGATTATTTGTCCTACATATGTACTGTATAAGGATAATGGAACTGTAAGAATCACATTTCTCAACCTGCCATTGTTTAAAATTATTTAAAAAATATATCTCTATTCAGCACTGAAATCTGTATCGTTTATTTCTTTTGGGTTGGTAGTTAAAATGATAATGGTCAGGCTATCATTATCTGATGTATTGGTGACTAAACTAAACGTTCTCATTGTATTTCATGAAAAACGTAGATTTTGCATGAATGACTCAAGATGGAAGATGCTTGAATGAATGCACAATCAAATGTTCTGAACATAAGATGGGGGGGCATTACAAGTGTTATCAGTTTAGAGTTTTGTACTTACATTTGGGGAATAAATGCGTTGAAGTGATAAAAAAATAAAATAAATACTTCGGCATGTCTGATGTGTCCAATGCATTCATTAAGAACGTACTTAACTAACTGTTGAGTTATCACAGTCAGAACGATTTTCATGTAACACGTTGCAGTAAATGAATAAAAACCTTAAATTAAAAAACGGATTTAATAAGATTAGTTTAATTATTACATTACTTTCGTCTGCCCCGGTATGGCAGAAAGTCATTTTGAGAGGTTGTAGGTGACGTAAGATAATATCATTATAATAATATGGAAAAAAAACAGCTGGTACTGTCAAGCCAAAGAAAAAGATTGTATAACATAACTCATTTAACAATGCAGACAGTAGTTAATGTACTGTAACGCTAAAGAAAATGGCTGTTTCATTTCCAATCAACCTGAACATTAGGGGATTACAAACTCATGAAATAGTCCATCTCTTCATTTAAAAGGCAACACCAGAAACAATTTTCACAGAAATGGGCCCTTGTTTTAGCTGATAGACCCAAATGTGTTTTAATGGCACTTACATTTTTTATTCCCCCCACATCCATGTATTACATGTATCATGACATATTACATCACATATTGCATGTGACATGGCTCTCTAATACGGCTGCTAATATTCCACTGACAGAAATGTATTTTCATCAAATGTCCTCCTACTTTCATTCATTCACGTGTATCTAACGTCATCATACAGAATACATACAGTATCCTGCAACATAATGAAAAATACAGTGATTGCATAGTCCATGGCAATAGGACACAAAATGTAATTCAAACAGATATCAACATGGAGTAGATCCTTTGCAAAACATATTAACCTTGAGGGTATTCTGAGGCTCGGACATGCTTAGGCCTTGATATTAACATATTTTCATAGCTTTGGTGTAACATGGAGATTGCATGTCAGGGGACATTAGACTACTCTGAGATAAAAAGGCTACAGTTGAAGTCAAATACATTTGAACTCAGTTTTTCACAATTCCTGACATATAATCCTAGTACAAAGTCCCTGTCTTAGGTCAATTAGGATCACCACTTTATTTTAAGAATGTGAAATGTCAGAATAATAGTAGAGAGAATGATTTATTCATCTTTTCTTTCTTTCATCACATTCCCAGTGGGTCAGACGTTTACATACAGTCAGTTAGTATTTGGTAGCATTGCCTTTAAACCTGAGACAGGTTTGTAGGCCTTCTTGCTCACACACGCTTTTTCAGTTCTGCCCACACATTTTCAATAGGATTGAGGTCAGGGCTTTGTGATGGACACTCCAATACCTTGACTTTGTTGTCCTTGAGCCATTTTGCCACAACTTTGGAAGTATGCTTGGGGTCATTGTCCATTTGGAAGACCCATTTGCGACCAAGCTTTAACTTCCTGACTGATGTCTTGAGATGTTGCTTCAATATATCCACATAATTTTCCTACCTCATGATGCCATCTATTTTGTGAAGTGCACCAGTCCCTCCTGCAGCAAAGCCAACCCACAACATGATGCTGCTACCCCTGTGCTTCACGGTTGGGATGGTGTTCTTCGGCTTGCAAGCCTCCCTCTTTTTCCTCCAAACATAATGATGGTCAATATGGCCAAACAGTTCTATTTTTGTTTCATCAGACCAGAGGACATTTCTCCAAAAAGTACGATCTTTGTCCCCATGTGCAGTTGCAAACCATAGTGTGGCTTTTTTCATGGCGGTTTTGGAGCAGTGGCTTCTTCCTTGCTGAGTGGCCTTTCTGATTATGTCGATGTAGGACTAATTTTTACTGTGGATATAGATACTTTTTTACCTGTTTCCTCTAGCATCTTCACAAGGTCCTTCTGGGATTGATTTGCACTTTTTGCACCAAAGTACGTTCATCTCTAGGAGACAGAACGCGTCTCCTTCCTGAACGGTATGACGGCTGCATAGTCCCATGGTGTTTATACTTGCGTACTGTAGTTTGTACAGATGAACGTGGTACCTTCAGGTGTTTGGAAATTGCTCCCAAGGATGAACCAGACTTGTGGAGGTCTACAATCTTTTTTCTGAGGTCTTGGCTGATTTCTTCTGATTTTCCCATAATGTCAATCAAAGAGGCAATGATTTTGAAGGTAGGTCTTGAAATACATCCACAGGTACACCTCCAATTGACTCAAATTATGTCACTTAACCTATCAGAAGCTTCTAAAGCCATGACATAATTTTCTGGAATTTTCCAAGCTGTTTAAAGGCACAGTCAACTTAGTGTATGTAAACTTCTGACCCCCTGGAATTGTGATACAGTGAATTATAAGTGAAATAATCTGTCTGTAAACAATTGTTGGAATAATTACTTGTGTCATACACAAAGTAGATGTCCTAACCGACTTACCAAAACTATAGTTTGTTAACAAGAAATGTGTGGAGTGGATGAAAAACAAGTTTTAATGACTCAAACCTAAGTGTACGTAAACTTCCAACTTCAACTGTAGAGTCTGAGATGTAAATATTCATATTTTTTTCATATTCATATAGCTAAGATCGGTCAAAACTAGGAAATTAGACGAAAGCGCTAAGAATGGCCGCTGTCGTTCTTACTGATGGGGCTACAATAGTTGGGGAGTCGTATCCTCATGCAATTTGCATTTGTTCAATTGATTCATTCCATTCCTTTCTCCAGAGAAGTACTTCAATTACAAATGGTCATTGAAGTACAGTCTATGTTAGAACAGCCTCAGAAGGACATTTGTTTCCAAGGATGTCAGGCAGTTATATGTACACTAAATGATGTTTATACCACAATTTAATTCTGATTGTTACCACAGTCCTTGCTCACACTAGTTACAAAATCATACATTACATGCGCAAGATTCAAGGAGTGGAGGAGGTTTTTTTTATCTTGAGTATTTGAAAGTTGCCCCTGATGCAGTACAGTGTTATGTTATTGCATTGCTGTAGTTAACCCACACTACCAACATATTTTAGATACATGGATTACCAATTTTGACCCCAAGAAGAAAATATTGTAAAAAGCAACAATCATTGCAAAATATCAAATAAATGCTTAGCAAAACATCATTAGTGTAACGCTCGTCGTTGGAATGAGAAGAGATGTCGGACCAATACGCAGCGTGGTAAGTGTCCATATTCGGTTTATTAATGAACACTAAGAAATACCAAAATAACAACGTGAAATACAAAACGAAAACGAAAGTCCCGTATGGTGATAACACAGACACAGGAAACAACCACCCACAAAACCCAAAGGAAAACAGGCTACCTAAATATGGCTCCCAATCAGAGACAACGACTGACACCTACCTCTGATTGAGAACCAACTAGGCCAGACACATAGAAAAAGACAACCTAGACATACAACATAGAATGCCCACCCACATCACACCCTGACCAAACAAAACATAGAAACATACAAAGCAATCTATGGTCAGGGTGTGACAATTAGACATGTAAATAATGTTATTAGATTTTTTTTTTACCAAAACCAACAGATTTTAGAAAAATTACAGCTAATATGCATACTTTCTCTAAAAAAAATCTGTTAATAATGTGCAACTTTTTTCCAAACTACAATCCACATTACTACAAAAAAATCGAATTTACCATCATTTGATTGTGTATCATTTCGTTTTTAGAAATGTGGTAAAAACGACTGCCATGGACAGTACACCAACATTTTAAATATACACATTTTATTGTGAAAAAGTTATTCATCCATGACCAAAAATATGGCTTAGTTTTCTTTATTGACTTAGCATTGCTAGTGAAACAATGGGAGTGGTACACTCTTAGAAAAAAAGGGTTCCAAAAGGGTTCTTTGGCTGTCCCCATGGGACTTTTTGGTTCCAGGTATGTGTAATAGTGTAGAACCTCTGTGTAATAGGTTCTACATGGAACTCAAAAGAGTTCTACCTGGAACCAAAAAGTTTTCCTCAAAGGTTTCTCCTATGGGGACAGCCGAAGAAACCTTTTAGATTCTATACTGATCAAAAATATAAACGCAACATGTAAAGTGTTGGTCCCTTGTTTCATGAGCTGAAATAAAAGATCCCAGAAATGTTTCATACGCACAAAAAACAAATGTATCTAAAATGTTGTAAACACATTTGTTTACATTCTTGTTAGTGAGCATTTCTCCTTTACCAAGAACATCCATCCACTTGACAGGTGTGTCATATTAAGAAGCTGATTAAACATCATGATCATTACACTTGTGCTGGGACAATAAAAGGCCACTCTAAAATGTGCAGTTTTGTCACACAACACAATGCCACAGTTTTGAAGGAGCGTGCAATTGACATGCTGACTGCAGGAATGTCCACCAGAGCTGTTGCCAGAGAATTGAATGCTCATTTCTCTACCAACGTCATTTTAGAGAATTTGCCAGTATGTTCAACCGGCCTCACATCTGCAGACCATATGTAACCAAGCCAGCCCAGGACCTCCATATCTGGCTTCTTCACCTGTGGGATTGTCTGAGACCAGCCACCTGGGCAGCTA